>NC_064816.1:6263238-6309631 GCF_023721935.1 Panthera uncia | reverse complement strand
TCTTTCTTTCTTTCTTTCTTTCTTTCTTTCTTTCTTTCTTTCTTTCTGTAGCTATCCTATCATGTGTAAGGTGATTTCACGTTGTAGTTTTGGTTTGCATTCCTCTAATGATGAGTGATTTTGAGAACCTTTTCTTATACTTGTTGGCCATTTGTGTGTCTTTGGGGCAGAAATGTATTTTTAGGTCTTTTGATCACTTTTAAATGGGATTGCTGTTTTTTGCTATTAGTTTGGTTAGTAACTCCTTAACAAATGTATGATTTGCAAATATTTGTCCAATTTTGTGGGTTGTTAGTTCATTTTGTTCTTTCTTTCCTTTTGCTGTTCATGCTGTTTAGTATGATGTGTCCTAGTTGTTTATTTTTACTTATGTTGCTTGTGCTTTTGGTGCCCACAAACCCATTGCCAAGGCCATGCCAAAGGGCTTTATCCTTATGTTTTATCCTAGAAGTTTTACAATTTTAGGTCCTCTAAGTCTTTATAGTCCATTCGAGTTTATTTTTTTAATGAAAAAAAATTTTTAGTGTTTATTTTTGAGAGAGAGAGAGAGAGAGAGAGAGACAGAGTGTGAGTGAGCAAGGGGTAGAAAGAGAGAGGGAGACACAGAATCTGAAGCAAGCTTCAGGCTCCAAGCTGTCAGCATAGAGCCCGACACGGGGCTCGAACTCATGAATGGTAAAGATCATGACCTGAGCCGAAGTTGGACGCTTAACCTACTGAGCCACCCAGGTGCCCTGTCCAGTTGATTTTTTAAAAATATGTATCTCTTTATTTTACTTTTTTTAAATTGGAGTATAGTTGACACACAATGCTAGGTTAGTTTCAGGCATACAACATAATGATTCAACAAGTTGATAAGTCATGTCATGTTCACCACAAGTGTAGCCACCAGTTATCCTGATACCTTGCTATCAAAATAACATTGACTCTATTCCTTATTCTGTGCCTTTATTCCCATGACTTATTCATTCCATAACTGGATGCTTGTATCTCCCACTCCCTTCTCTCATAAATAGAGGAAAAAAGATAAGGAAGATGTGATATACACTTACAATGGAATATTAGGCAGCCATAAAAAATATGAGATTGTGCCATTTGAGACAACATGGGTGACCTAGAGGGTATTATGCTAAGTGAAATAAGTCAGACCCAGAAAGACAAATACCATATGATTACATTCATAATTTTTTTTGGTAGGGTTAAGATATGCATCCAATTTCATTCCTGTGCATTTGGATATCCAGTATTCTTAACACCATTTCTTGAAGAGACTACCCTTTCCCTATTGAATATTCTTGGAACCCTTGTCAAAGATTAGCTGACTATATATGTGTGAGTTTATTTATGGGCTCTCTGTACTGTTCCATTGGCCTCTCTGTCTGTTTTTATGCCAGTATTCTACTGTTTTGATTACTATAGATTTGAAATATAGCTTGATATAAGGAAGTGTAATGGCTTCAGCTTTGCTTTTCTTGCTCAAGATTGCTTTGATTATTTGGGGTCTTTTGTGGTTCGATATATATTTTAGGATTTTTTTTCCCATTTATGTTTATGTATTGTATAGTGAATGGTATATATCCAGCCTCAGATTAAAAAAAAAAAAAAAGGCAGTCATCCTGGATTCCTATCTCTGGAGTCTTGGCATTGAAGGATTTGTACTGCCCTGGATCACAGTGACAGCAAAATTACTTGGCTAATGAGGAGCTTTGGAAATTGCATCTCCAGGGATACAGAGACTGCAATCACCCTGGGACCACCTGCTTCAACAGTTCTTCAGAAAAGAAGTAGCACATCTGAGCCTTATCTCATAGATGATCCTTGTTTCTCTGGAGCCCGAGGGTCACTCAGTCCCTCTGCCCTTCCTGAGTATACCTTCCATATGGCACATTCAGAGAAGATGTCATATCATTCCAGTACAATACCCACCAGGTAATCTAATGACCCTTCATCAATGTTTGGAAATGAGGGCAGGTGTTTTACTATAGTTTCATCTGGAGGAAGCTGTGGAGAACACATGCATCAAAGCCACCCATGGTTTTCCTGCCTGTCTGTCATCTTCCTTGTGCTTTGCACCAATACTCAAGGACCGCCGATTTACTAATATCATATGAATGTTTACTACGGCCAGGAACATTTTCGTACTGAGTAGAAATATGCTTTTTTCTCTAACAGGATGGCTGTTATAAAAGTATCTGCAATTGGTGGTGGTGGGAGGCAGGAAGTTTGGTAAAGGTCACTTTATCTTCCCACTCCTGGTTCTTGACAAAATTACGTTATCTCAGTTGCCTGCCTCTGAGGTCTCTGGGGATCCAGACAGTCTTTAACTGTGACCCCAGTCTGTTTCTCTTTATAAAATTACCAAATGTTTCAAATAATCAAAATGGTACAGATAGTGCAATATTTGAAACTAGCTACCTCTTGATCCTTGTGGGAATTAACAATGGATGACACTCTGGTGTATCAGCTTCAGGTTTTGTTAAAGGAATCGAATAACATGCATACAGATGGCACCTTCTTCTTAATCCTCTCTGTTAGTCTCTGTCCCCTCCTAAGACAGTGTCTGTCACTGGTGATGCTCCTCCTATGGTCTAGAAAACACACATGTGATTGTGTTGTCACTCCACCTTCTCCATCAGATTCATTGACAACGTGGGACCCAGCAACAAAACAGCAGTTTCCAAATTCCTTCTTATGCAAGTGACAGAGGATCCAGAACTGAAGCCCTTTCTCTTTATTCTGTTTCTGTCCATATACCTGGTCACCATCCTGGGAAACCTGCTCATCGTCCTGGCCGTCAGCTCGGACTCCCACCTCCACACCCCCATGTACTTCTTCCTCTCCAACCTGTCCTTTACTGACATCTGTTTAAGCACAACCACGATCCCAAAGATGCTGGTGAACATCCAGGCACAGAATCAGAGCATCACTTATGCAGGCTGCCTCACCCAGATCTACTTTGTCCTGGCTTTTGGTGGTTTGGAAAGTTTTCTTCTTGCGGCAATGGCCTATGATCGCTATGTGGCCATTTGTCACCCACTGAGGTACACAGTCATCATGAACTCCCACTTCTGTGGCCTGCTGATTCTAGTCTCCTTGTGCATTAGCACTGTGGATGCCCTGATGCACAGTCTGATGGTGTTGCAGCTGACCTTCTGCACAGACGTCGAAATCCCTCTCTTCTTCTGTGAAGTTGTTCAGGTCATCAAACTCGCCTGTTCTGACACCCTCGTCAATAACATCCTGATATATTTTGCAACTAGCCTATTTGGTGGTATTCCTGTGTGTGGAATCATTTTCTCTTACACTCAGATAGTGTCCTCTGTTTTGAGGATGCCATCCGTGGGCAGAAAGTATAAAGCGTTTTCTACGTGTGGGTCTCACCTGTCAGTTGTGTCTTTGTTCTATGGGACAGGTTTGGGGGTGTACATTAGTTCTGCTTTTACTAACTCTTCCAGAAACACTGCAGTGCTTTCAGTGATGTATACTGTTGTCCCTCAAATGATGAACCCTTTCATCTACAGCCTGAGGAACAGGGATATGAAGGGAGCCTTGAGAAAGCTCATAAGTAGGACACCTTCTCCTCTGTGACCATGTCATTGGCATTGGACTGGGATTTCTGGAATGAGTCAAGGCGACCAAAATATAGGGTGAGACAGAATGTCTGAATTTTGCATCATCAACTTCTTCTAGAAATACAAGGTATCATAATGGCCATGTGCATTAGGAGAATGAATTTGCACTTTATCCAGCTCTGTTGTGTTTGGCAAGTGATTTCAAATCTCTAATCTCAGCTTCTGAGTTAGATTCCCCAAAAGAAGAACCTGAGTCAGGGGTTCTTGTGGTAGTGATTTTGTGAGGTTTGTTTTCAGAAGAGAAGTGGAATAAGGTGGATAAGGCAGGGCAAGAATCTAAATGAGGATGTGGTGATTCTACCCAATTCCAGAATCATACTGTGAGAATTGAACTTCAGTGTTGGAACTCCTTGGAGGCCACATGTGGAGATTTTTACCCCAGTTCAGTGATCACCCAGTCCAGTCACTGGAAACTGTATCTGTGGAGGTCAACATCAGCATCCACTACACTCAGTTCCATTAAATATACATTGACATTATTAGGTTATCTTAGTGGTTTGACATGATAGGGGATAATTAAACTTTATTAGTGAGGAAGTCTTTGATTGTAATAAGAAAAAGATCCCCTGATTCTAATATGCTCAAAACATGAAGTTTTTTGAGGTGAAGGATATGTTAATTAACTGTCTTGTGGTAATGAGTACTCAGTGTATACGTAAATCAAGTCACCACCTTGTACACCTTAAATTTACCCATTTTTGTTAATTATATCTCCATAAAGCTGTACAAAAGAGATGTTTCGTTGTAAGGACTTCAGAAGTAGGAACATGCAGGAACTGGACAGTAAGTCTTCATTCATTGTTCCACATGGTGGCTTCCTCTTAGGTCTGGCTCCCCTTGTGGTCCAGATGGTTGTAACAGATGGAAGGGATCTATGGAAGAATGCATTTAGAATCTGGAATATGAGCATGTTTCCTAAAGTTTTCTTGTTAAAATATATACAAAATAGTACATAAAATGTACCTATAATTAAAAAAAAAAATAGTAGCCTAGTGAAAGACATATACCTCTCACCCAGGTGAAGAAATAGTGCCACAAAGAATCCACTTGATGGTGTCCCAGCCACATTACCCTCTCTCTCCCCAGTGACAAACACTGTATTACATTTTGTATTTATTGTTTTGTTTGATGTTCTTCTATGAGGTTGAATCCTATGAAGTTGTCAGTATTTGATCATATTTGCCCTGTAAAATGGGCAATGGGATTCAATGTTATTATCACCCATATGTATCCCTATCCATTTTGTCAATTTTCTTCTTTTTGAACAAGTTAAAAGTTAAATTTTAATGTATGCATTTTGTGTCTTGATTCCTTTTCTATCTTTGTGTTTTCAAAGTGATTTTAGCAGTAATTTATTTTCATCTCTGTTATTAAGTATCTGTGACAAGATAGGTATTCTTGTGAGGTTGAAAGATGTTTTGGCTGGTATTGTCTTCATCTATAAAGAAAATTGCTTTTCAAATCAGTTTGAATATTACCATAAACTTTTTTTTTTATTTTAAATGTTTATTTTTGAGAGACAGAGACAGAGAGACAGAGCATGAGCAGGGGAGAGGCCAAGGAAGGGAGACACAGAATCCAAAGCAGGCTTCAGGCTCTGACCTGTCAGCACAGAGCCCAACACAGGCTGGAACTCACAAACCATGAGATCATGACCTGACTTGAGCTGAAGTCAGACGTTTAACTGATTAAACCACACAGGTGCCCCTGAATGTTATCATTAACATTTAATGGAGGAGAAAAGAATGTTTTATATTTGGAATAGATTATTATGTATATGAATATACTTCTTCTCCTTTAGATATTTCTTTAAGTTTATTTATTTTTTTTGGGGGGGGGGAAGGGCAGAGAGAGAGGGAGAGAGAGAGAATCCCAAGCAGGCTCCATATGGTCAGTGCAGAGCCCAACACAGGGCTTGATCCCATGAACCATGAGATCATGACCTGAGCTGAAATCAAGAGTCAGATTTTTAACCAACCGCACCACCCAGGCACCCCTGGATATTTCTAAAGACTTTTCCTAAGTGATTGAATCACTTAACAAGCTCACCAAAATTTCCTGGTGATGCATATCATCACCTGCATGTTTTCATTTATACTGATAATCTAGCAGGCATAAAATTCTTTTATTATTTGGCATTTCCCCTATCAATGAGGTTGAATATTATTTCATATATTTATGAACCATTTATTTTCACTCTTGTTAAATATCTGTTTATGGGGGCACCTGGGTGGCTCAGTTGGTTGGGTGTCCAACTGCAGCTCAGGTCATGATCTTGTGGTTTGTGAGTTCAAGCCCCACGTCGGGCTCTGTGCTGACAGCTCAGAGCCTGGAGCCTACTTCAGATTCTGTGCCTCCCTCACCCTTTGCTCCTACCCTGCTTATGCTGTCTCTCTTTCAATAATAAGTGAACATTAAAAAAAATTTTTTTAAAATCTGTTTATGGCTTTTCTTTTTTGCAGAAGTTCTTTTTTTTTCAGCTTTAAACCATTTTATTTTATTTTACTTTTTTTTTCCCCTGGCTGGATATTTATGGTTTTTCTTTCTTTTTTTGTTAAATTTATTTTTGTTTTTTGACAGAAAAAGAGAGAGTGCGAGCTGGGGAGGGGCAGAGGAGAGAAAGAATCCTAAGCAGGCTCCAGGCTCAGTGTGGAGCCTAACACGGGGCTTGGTCCCACTGCCCTGGGATCATGACCTGAGCTGAAATCAAGAGTTGGACACTCAACTGATGGAACCACCCAGTCGCCTCCATCTTTATTTTTTCTGATTGAGGTACAATTGGCATAAAACATTATATTAGTTTCAGGTGTACAACACAATGATTCAATATTTGTATATATATTTTGAAATGATCACCACAATTAGTAGTGGTCATGATAAATAGTTACAAATATTCTTTCTTGTGATGAAATTTTTAAGATTTCCTCTCTTAGCAACTTTAAAATATGCACTACGATTTATTGCATTACATCCCCATGATGTATAATTGGAATTTTGTACCTTTTGACCACCTGCACCCATTTCACCTACCCCACCCCCCACCCGTCCCTACCTCTGGCGACTACCAATCTGTATTTTGAGGCTCAGGTTTTTGTTTTGTTTCGCTTCATTTTGAACTCAACATATAAGTGAGATCATATGGTATTGCCTTTGTTTTACTTATTTCACTGCACATAATGCCCTCTAGGTCCATCCATATGTCTTGAATGGCAGGATTTCCCTCTTTTTTATGGATGAATAATATTCCATAGTTTGTATGCACACCCGTGTGTGTATACATTCATATGCCAATCACATTTCTTTATCCATCTATTGCTGTTGGACACTTAGGTTGTTTCCATGTCTTGGCTATTTGTAAACAATGCTGCACTGAACATGAGAGTGTACATATCTCTTCGAGACAGTGATTTCATCTTCTTCAGACATATTCCCAGAAGTGGGGTTGATGGATCATATGGTAGTTCTATTTTTATATTTTTGAGGAACATCATACTGTTTCCCATAATGACTACACCAATTTACATTCCCACCAATAGTGGGCCTGACTTCCCTTTTCTCCATATGCTTGCCAACACTTCCAAAAAGAAGTGTACAGAAACCATTTCAGGCTTCCAGAGGAGCCCAATCAGGTTACAGATACAGGCTTATTAGAGCCCATAACTTGGGCAACAGTTGGGGAAGTATGCAGTCAAACACATTACAGGAGAAAAGTGGGAATTGTACCTCTCTTGTCTTTTTGGTGATAGCCATTCTAGGTGTGAAATGATACCTTATTGTGGTTTTGATTTGCATTTTGTGATGACTGGTGATGCTGAGCATCTTTTCATGAACATGTTGGGCATTTGTATATAAAAAACTACAGCTAATATCCTAAGTGGGGAAAAACTGAGAGCTTGTCCTCTATGGTCAGGAACAAGACAGGAATTTCCACTGTCACCAGTGTTATTTAACAGTACTGAAAGTCCTGGCCTCAGCAATCAGACAAGAAAACGAAGCCAAGAGCATCCAAATCAGCAAGAAAGAAGTAAACTCTCACTATTTGTAGATGATGTGATACTATACATAGAAAACCTAAAACACTCCACCAAAAATTTGCTAGAACTATATGTCTTCCTTAGAAAATATCTATTTAGTTCCTCTGCTAAATTTTTATTTTTATATAAATGTTTGTTTTGAGAAAGAGAGAGAGAGAGAACAAGCAGGGAAGGGGCAGAGGGAGAGGGAGAGGGAGGGAGGGAGGGAGAGCGAGAGCGAGAGCGAGAGCGAGAGCGAGAGAGAGAGAGAATCCCAAGGAGGCTCCACACTGTCAGTGCAGAGCCCAACTCAGGGCTTGATGCCATGAACGGTGAGATCATGACCTGAACCGAAATCAAGAGTCAGATGCTCAACTGACTGAGCCATGCAGGCGCCCCTTCTCTGCCCATTTTTAAATCACAGTGTTTATTTTTTTCTATTGAGTTATATGTTTTTTAAAATATATTTTGGCTATTAACCTCATCAGATAGATGATTTATAAGTATTTCATTCCATAGGTAGGCCTTTCATTTTGCTGTGCAGATGCTTTTTAGTTTGATGTAGACACACATTTATTTTTGCAATTGTTGCTTATGTTTTTGGTGTCATAACTGTTGCACAGACTAATGTCAAGGAGATTTTCTCCTATGTTTTCTTCTAGGAGTTGTATGGTTTTCAGGACTTATGTTTAAGTCATTAATCCATTTTGAGTTAATTTTTGTGAGTGATGTAAGATAGGGGTTCAATCTCATTCTTATGCATGAGGATATATAGTTTTTCCAACACTGCTTACTAAAGAGATTATCCTTTCTCTTTTGAGTATCCTTGACTCCTTTGTCAAATACAAGTTGATTGTATATGTGAGGGCTTATTCTGGGCTCTCAGTTCTGTTCCATTGGTCTATGTGTCTGATTTAATGTGAGTATCACACAGCTTTGATCACTGTAAGTTTGTAGAATAGGTTGAAATCAGGACATCTGATGCCTCCATCAGAATTGTACAGAAACCAGGGCACCTGGGTGGCTCAGTTGGCTCAGTGTCTGACTTCAGCTCAGGTCATGATCTCACAGTTCATGAGTCTGAGCTCTGTGTTGGGCTCTGTGCTGACAGCTCAGAACCTGGAGCCTGCTTTGGATTCTGTGTCTTCCTCTCTCTCTGTCCCTCCCCCACCTGTGCTCTGTCTCTCTCTCTCAAAAATAAATAAAACATTAAAAAAAAAAAAGAAGTGTACAGAAACCATTTCAGGCTTCCAGAGGAGCCCAATCAGGTTACAGATACAGGCTTATTAGAGCCCATAACTTGGGCAACAGTTGGGGAAGTATGCAGTCAAACACATTACAGGAGAAAAGTGTGAGCCTTGTGTTTTCGCAGCCTCCCTCTTTGCTGAGCCCAGGGGTATAACCACAAGAAATACTCATGTACCTGTGTAAAAACTGCCCATTGGTTTCCTGTGGTATCTGGGGACTTGTAATGCCAAGCCACATTGCTCTCAGATCTAGATGATTTGGGAGCCAGTCCCTAAGGTTTACCATAAAAGTTGGTGCCCTATGTGTGTGGTCCTAACCCTTCACTCCTCAGGGATAAGCTGAGTCTGGGATTCTCTCCTGGTTGTAAGGTGCTGTCCCAGTGGGTGGGGTCGATGGTGTGAGCATACCTCAGCTTTTCTTACCTGTTTCTATGTAGGTCCTTTCTCAGTCCCCTGATATGTACGAGCCACCCAGCCAGTTTCTGAGTTTCTCTCAAAGGAAATTAATCTGTGTGTACCAGTATGGTCAGTGTAGGAACCTCGTATTCTGCCATTTGGTGATTTTGGTGAGAATTCATTAAGTTTAAACTTCTAATAAGGTCAATATAAGGTCAAATTTATTTAATTCATAGAATTGGGTAATGTTAAGGAGTGACAAAGACACATTAGGGTCCTATAAAAATTACAGTTTTGTGGGACAAGAATGATCAAATACTGGAAATCAAATACTGGCTGCATGAGGGGTGCCTGGGTGGCTCAGTCGGTTGAGCGTCCAAGTCTTGGTTTCAGCTCAGGTCATGATCTCACAGTTTATAGTTTCGAGCCCCCTGTCAAGTCCTCTTCTGTCCCTCCCCTGGTCACACTCTTGTGTGCTTTCTCTCTCTCTCTCTCTCAAAAGAAATAAATTTAAAAAATACTGGCTGTATCAATGTAATATCTGTCTCCATGGTCACATTGCCTCTTTCTGTGTCTCCTTCACTCCCATCTATTTTATAAGGAAACATATCATTTATGGTTAGGACCCACCCATTTAATGCAGTATAAGTACATCTCTTGCAAAGGCCCTTTTTCCAAATAAGTATGTTCATCCTTTCATTATATACAAGTTACTTTACTTTTTTTTTTTAATGTTTATTTATTTTTGAGAGAGAGAGAGAGAGAGAGAGAGAGAGAGAGAGAGAGAGAGATTGAGCGTGAGAAGGGGAGGGGCAGAGAGAGAGGAAGACCCAGAATCTGAAGCAGGCTCCAGGCTCTGAGCTGTCAGCACAGAGCCCGACATGGGGTTTGAACCCATGAACTGCGAGATCATGACCTGAGCCGAAGTTGGACACTTAACCAACTGAGCCACCCAGACGCCCCCATTATATATGAGTTACTAATCACAAATTAAGGGGATTGGGATATTAGCCATATTGGACTGAGGGCCACCATTTAACCTCCACCAGATGTCTTTTGGTTGACTCCATCAAAAGGCCTGTTATCATCTGACCATGGGAAGGACAATTTTCTGTCTCTGGAAATCAGGTACAAGTATGGCATCCATATTTGCTGCCACTATCTTGTGGCTTGAAGAGAACCAGTCCTAGGACAAAGCCACCAAATGGAGAAACAGAGTGAGGCCTACTCCCCTGTTCCTGTACATTCCCTGTCTCTAAAGTCCTAGTAATGACAAACAACTGTTTATCGTTTGACCATATTAGAGATAGGAATTTTTTCTTATTAGAACCGAAGACTTCCTCACTGATGAAGTACAAATAGCTCATAATTATTTCAGACTGAGATGATATCATCATACCAATTTTATAGATAATAAAACTGTGTATAGTGAATGCTAAGATTGCCTCAAAAGAATACAGTTTACCAGCGAATGGTCTCTATGATTACTAAATTGGGGTGTAAAAGGTGAACTCCCTTGCCTCACTGTAGGCCTGACTTTGGGTTTCCACTGACACGTTCTATTGTGGGATAGATGGAAGCCAGTGTCTAGATCCGATCACAGCTGCACTTCTATCCTGTCTCTGAGCTATCCATATTCTACAGCTTTCCTTTTTCTGAGAATCATCCATATAAACATTATAAAACTTTAACTTCTGCCTCAGGTTCTGCTTCTATGGAACTGAGAAAAAAATTGAGGAATTGCAATAATTGGTCAAACATAACAAAGCTAAATAAACGTAAAAGTCAGGCTTCAATCCCAAGTCAAAATGTACTTGGCTGTTATGTTATCTAGTCATGTTAGAGGCATTTGATGAAAGAAGACTCTAGCATCCGAGTCCTCATATGACTCCTATAACTTTGATTTATTCTAAACACCCAGCCCAAAGTGGATGGCACAATCACAGAAGAGAAGGTATCCTACTGACAAGTTTCTTCAAGACACCCTGCATGTCACTGTTCCTCAGACTGTAGATAAAGGGGTTCATCATTTGAGGAATGACAATGTACATCACTGAAGCCATGTTAGTCTTCCTGGAAGAGTCAGTAACTGCAGAATTAATGTACACTCCAATACTTGTCCCATAGAACAAGAACACAACTGACAGGTGAGACCCACAGGTGGATAAAGCTTTATACTTCCTGCCCGCTGATGGCATTCTCAAAACAGAGGAGAAAATTTGAGTATAAGAGAAAATGATTCCAGAGAAAGGAACACCCCCAAGTAAGCTAGCCATAAAGTATGCCAGGATATTATTGATGAGGGTGTCAGAACAAGCAAGCTTGACCACCTGACCAAGCTCACAGAAGAATTGTGGGATGTCCAAGTCCTTGCAGAAGGAAAACCGTAGCACCATCAGACTATGGAGCAGGGCATTGGCACTACTAATGAACAGTGAGAGCACCATCAGCAGACCACAGAGTCGGAGGTTCATGATAACGGTGTACCTCAGGGGATGGCAGATGGCTACATAGCGGTCGTAGGCCATTGCTGCAAGAAGAAAATTTTCCAAACCAACAAAAACCAAGACAAAGCAGATCTGTGTGAGGCAGCCTGCATAAGTGATGCTCTGATTCTGTGCCTGGATATTCACCAGCATCTTTGGGATCGTGGCTGTACTTAAACAGATGTCAGTAAAGGACAGGTTGGAGAGGAAGAAGTACATGGGGGTGTGGAGGTGGGAGTCCGAGCTGACGGCCAGGATGATGAGCAGGTTTCCCAGGATGGTGACCAGGTACATGGACAGGAACAGACTAAAGACTAGGGGCTGCAGTTCTGGATCCTCTGTCAATCCCAAGAGAAGGAATTCGGAAACTCCTGTTTTGTTTCTGGGTATCATGTTGTTAATGAATCTGATGGAAAAGATGGAGTGAAAATAAAATAAGATGAATGGTCCCCGACCGAGTGGCAGCAGCATCAATGGGGACCTTGTTAGAAATACAAATGCTGGTATCACTCCAGACATGCTAGTGATAAACTCCGAGGTGAGGACCAGCGACTGATGTTTTGGCAAGCTCTCCGGATGAATTTGACATATGCCAAAGTTTGAGAGCCAGTGCCTTCTAAAAAATGAAAATGAAAAAAAAAAAACCTATTTAGAATCAATGTGAACATTTCAATCTTTCCCTCTGCTAATTTTTCCCTCTATCATCTTCTTCCCTCTTTTCCCACTATTGGCCTTTATATCACCAGCTCTGTTTCACACACTGTGCTAAGTGCTGAGTCTAAAATGAATAAGAATGGTGCTTCCTTCAGAAGTATTTCTTGCCTTCGAACAAATAGATGAGAATAAAGTTATCCAATCTCTCCTGCAGAGTATGCTTCCCGAACTTTGACATGCTCAGAATCACCTGAAGGTTTGTCAAATTACTGATGACTTAAATCATATTACTCCATTCTCCCCTGGGGACACTCAGATGAGACGAGATTATATCATGGATGTGAAGTACACAGTGTATGGAAAAGACTAGATCTGAGTTCAGGTTGTCTGACTGCTGATTTGACAGTCTTTTTTTTTTTTTAATTTATTTAAACTCCAGTTAGTTAAATACAGTGCAGTTTTTAAAAATTTAAATCCAAGTTAGTTAACATACAGTATAATAATGGTTTCAGAAGTAGAATCAGTGATTAATCACTTACATATAACACCCAGTGCTCATCCCAACAAGTGCCCTCCTTAATGCCCATCATCCACTTAGCCCAATCTCCCCACCTGTCTCTCCTTCAGCACCCTCAATTTGTTCTTTATATTTAAGAGTTTCTTATGGTTTGCCTCCCCCTCTGTTTTTGTCTTATTTTTCATTCCCTTCCCCTCTATCTGTTGTGTTTCTCAAATTCCACATATGAGTGAAATCATGATATTTTTCTTTCTCTGACTGACTTATTTCACTTAGCATAATACACTCTAGTTCCATCCATGTTGTTGCAAGTGGCAAGATTTCATTTTTTGATTGCCAAGTAATATTCCATTGTGTGTGTGTGTGTGTGTGTGTGTGTGTGTGTACCACATCTTCTTTAATTATTCATTATTCATGAACATTTGGAGTCTTTCTATACTTTGGCTATTGTTGATAGTGCTGCTATAAACATTGGGGTGCATGTGCCCTTTTGAATCAGCAAATCTTTTATTTGAATCAGCAGTATTTTATTGCATTTTAAATACAGTGCACTATTAGTTTCAGGTGCACGATACAGTGATTCAACATCTCATAATACCAGGTGCTCAACACAAGTGCCTTCCTTGATCCCCATAACCTATTTGACCCATCCCCCCACCTCCTCCCCTCTGGTAACCATTAGTTTGTTCTCCATAGTTAAGAGTCTGATTCTTGGTTAGCCCATATCTCTCTTTTTTGCTCTATGCTCATTTGTTTTGTTTCTTAAATTCCTCATATGAGATGAGTTGAGTGTCTTGACCAATCATTGTTAATGCCTCTGGATGATGCAGCATTAGCATTCTTAAACCGTTTCTCATGTTTCATAATTTCCTTTTAAAATTTTAATATTTTCATCCTGAAAAATGCCTCAAATCTTTTCCCTCAGCTACAAGGCATGTCCACCTATACCCATGAAATAGAGTAGCAGTGTGAAAAAATACAGTAGGTCATGGCATCCATTCAAGTATATCCTCTGCACCTAAGCATAGATTTTAAAATGTTGCTTATAAACCTGAAATTCATAGGACTCCTCCATGGACATGTTAGTCACCTGTGTTAGTGATTCATTCTAAGAGAAACTGGACAACTATGTCAATGATGTTCTCCATCCTAAGGGGACTTTTCCGACCAAGGTGATAGGTAGGGTATCATTTTTATTTTTATTTTTATTTATTTATTTTTTTAATTTTTTTTAACGTTTTTATTCATTTTTGAGACAGAGAGAGACAGAGCATGAATGGGGGAGGGTCAGAGAGAGGGAGACACAGAATCTGAAACAGGCTCCGGGCTCTGAGCTGTCAGCACAGGGGCCCGATGCGGGGCTCGAACTCACGGACCGCGAGATCGTGACCTGAGCCGAAGTCGGCACTCAACCAACTGAGCCACCCAGGCGCCCCGGGTATCATTTTTAAAGAACAGCTAAATGAGAGAAAAAATAAAATGCATAGACTCTTAAGGAAATAAAGGGAAATCACAGCAGTTATTGACCCTTGGAAGACAAAGACTTTCAAGAGAGTACAGATTTATAAGATACTCGTAAGATAATCAAGTGCCCTAACAGAAATGTTTCTGTAAAGCAGTCGTTCTCCTTTGCCTGGGGGAGACAGAAGTGGTCATGACAGCCTTTATCATTTGGTATGTTACTTAGACTCAAACATTCTGAATTTAATCCAAACCACCACTTGCTTTGTGAATAGGGAAAGTTGTTCAACGGTATGAGATGCCTTGGTGTCCCTGATGTAGAGTGGAAATTGTCGAAGTCTTATGGGGATGCTGCAGTGATGAGCAATGCATAGAAAACAAGCAGCCAGCACAGCACTGAGTATATGGGACCCTCCTAATAACATTTCCTATTGTGTGTGTGGTGTTTGGTCCATGAACAATGGCACCTGGAATATTTCAGTTCTCAGAAGGAAGCAGTGGGGTGGGCAACAGAGGAAAGACAATAAAAAAAGAGTACATCCCTAGCATGATAACTGCAAATTTCAGGGAAGCATTTATGAGCTGAACCTCTAGCTGGGAACCTTCATTGTGTGGAAAAGGTATGAAATGAACACGAATGATATCAATATTCATTTGGCATGGACAGATGATGAAATATATAGCAATTAAAATGAATTAAATAGTAAAATGAATCATATTTATAAGTTGAGAAAAAATAAAAACCTATATATTATGCTAAGTGAAATTAGTCAGAGAAAGACAAAAATCATATGACTTCACTCATATGAGGATTTTAAGAGACAAAACAGATGAACATAAGGGAAGGGAAACAAAAATAATATAAAAGCAGGGAGGGGGACAAAACAGAAGAGCTCATAAATATGGAGAACAAACTGAGGGTTACTGGAGGAGTTGTGGGAGGGGGGATGGGCTAAATGGGTAAGGGGCATTAAGGAATCTGCTCCTGAAATCATTGTTGCACTATATGCTAACTAATTTGGATGTAAATTTAAAAAATAATAATAAAATAAAAGCAAAAAATGTAAAAAAAACCTATAAAAATTTATATGACAGTAAGTCTATAGCATGAGAAAACATGAAATATATATTGAAATCTTTCAGATAGTAATCCATAATAAAAATAAACCCAAGCAAAAAATAGCAGAGATAACAACAAAGGTCCATGTTTCCCACTGGTTGACATCATTAAATTTAGACACTTTACTGTCCTCATTCTAGGTGTTTTTATTGTAACATAATATAGATATAGGTGAAACCCTCACATCATAAATCTGCACCATCAAATCTTGATTCTTTTCCTTCCCCAGGGGAACCACTACACTCACTTTATATACATTATTCCCCTGTGATTTTTACTATGATTGGTATTATCATTTTATGAAAATTACATTCTCTTGCATTTTAAAAGCTTCATATAAATGGAACCATACAGCCCATACCATGTAAAATGAGCATTCTTATGGAATTTATTTTCTGATTATGTTGGTATATTTATTACTATTTATTTCTCCATTCCCTATCAGATAGATATGATGTTAATGCCTTTTATCCTATACCTGTTTATGAAAACATGTGCAATATAAAGCCATGCATGGGGGGATGACATCATATTCAAGATTGTATTGTCTCTGAGAAGGGGAACAAAGAAGAACTGGGTAGGGATGCCTGGGTGGCTCAGTCGGTTGAGCGTCTGTCAACCTAGGTCATGATCTTGTGGTTCCCAAGATTGGGAACCACATCGGGCCCTGTGCTGACAGCTCAGAGCCTGGAGCCTGTTTTGGTTCTATGTCTCCCTTTCTCTCTGCCCCTCCCCCACTCACGCTAGGTCTCTCTCTCTCTCAAAAATAAACATTAAAAGAAATGAAAAGGAGGTGTATAGAAAGAGGTGCTTTCTTTTTGCGTGTGTGTGTGTGTGTGTGTGTGTGTGTGTGTATAACTTTATAAAAATGACCTGAAGCCAATACAGCAGAAAGTCAACATTTAAATGTTTACTAATTCTGGAATGAGTTGAAGGGTGATCATATGTTTTTTATTGTATATCTCTGCTATAGTTATATAAAATGATTGGTAATTTTACAGAGAAATATGTGTACTAGGAAGGTAGCCGGCTATATCTTTGTATCTTGTGTCTCCTTTGTGTCCTCAAGGAAGCTACAGGGATAATACACCCTTCTATGCAATGGTATATCAAGAATCAAGAAGGCAAATAAAAGGAAAAGCTGACCAAACCCGTTCCCTACAACCACCACAAGAATTCAAGTAAATGTCAGAGAGTTTATAATAGTCGTGTTAAAAAGAGCAGATTTCTAAACCATCAAAATCCTAGAGAAGAACATAGGCAGCAACCTCTTTGACCTTGGTGGCAACTTCGTACTAGACTCATCTCTGCAGGCAAGGGAAACAAAAGCAAAAATGAACTATTGGGACTTTATCAAGATAAAAGGCTTCTTGCACAGCAAAGGAAACAATCAACAAAACTAAAAGGTAGCCAATGGAATGGAAAAAGGTATTTGCAAATGACACATCTGATAAAATGTTAGTATCCAAAATCTATAAAAGAACTTACCAACCTTAAACTCAAAAAACAAATAATCCAGCGAAGAAATGGGCAGAAGACATGAACAGACATTTTCCCAAAGAAGACATCCAGATGGCTAACAGAAACATGAAAAGATGCTCATCAGGTAAATACAAATCAAAACCGCAATGAGATACCACCTCATACATGTCAGAATGGCTAAAATCGACAACACAGGAAACAAGTGTTGGTGGGATGTAGAGAAAGAGGAACTTCTTACATTGCTGGTGGGAATGCAAACTGGTACAGCCATTGTGGAAAACAGTATGGAGGTTCCTCAGAAAGTTAAAAACAGACCTACCCTATAACACACTAATTGCACTACTAGGTATTTACCCAAAAGATACAAAAATATTCATTTGAAGGGGCACATGCTGAGAACAGAGGGTTGCTGGAGGGGAGGTGGGGGGGAGGAGATGGGATAAATAGGTGATGGGTATTAAGGAGGGCATTTGCTGTGATGAACACTGTGTGTTATGTGTAAGTGATGAATCACTAAATTCTACTCCCAAAACCAATATTACAGTATATGTTAACAAGAATCTAATAAAAATTAAAAAAAAAAAGAAATTGAAAAAAAAAAGAAACCAAAAAAGGACAACAAAAGTTACTTGTAAGCTTATACCTATAGGTGACTTTTCTTTACATTAATATTACACATGCTGCTTTGTTTTTTTTTTTTTAATTTTTTTTTTAACATTTACTTATTATTGAGAGACAGAGAGACACAGAGCATGAGCAAGGAAGGGGTAGAGAGAGGGGGAGACACAGAATCTGAAGCAGGCTCCAGGCTTTGAGTTGTCAGCACAGAGCCTGATGCGGGGCTCGAGCTCACAAATTGCGAGATCATGACCTGAGCTGAAGTAGGACGCTTAACCGACTGAGCTACCCAGGCACCCCTACCCATGCTGCTTTGTAATTTACTTTATCCACTTGAAAGTATATCATGATTTGCTTCACATGTCAAATGTCCTTTTACATTAAAAAAAGGGAGGGGGAGATTTCCACTCAGGAGGGAAACAGGTTCAGTTATTTTTTATTTTTCTGTCATTTTTAAGAGAGTTTTGGAGACCAGCAGATTGAGAATTGGGTGAGTGATTGGTACAAAGATAGATGGGAACTAGTCAACAGGAAGTCAACCTGGAGTGCCATTGGATACTCGGTTCCCATCATTCCATGCATGCACACCCCTCATTGCTTCTTCTGGCTGAATCTAGTAAAATACCTGTCCTCCTTACAGAAGCATTAACTAAGGTACTTTCATTTACCTGGCTGGCATCAATGTGGAATGATGTATGACATGTCACTGAGATACAAAGATTGAAGATCTGTCTTCTGGAAAGGCAGAGAGACCGAGTAAGGCAATGGGCTTGTGGTCAAGAAAGATCATTCCTGGATGGAACCTCAGGTGTGCTTCTTCCTGACTAGGCAAGGGCTGTTGAAAGAAGCTGTCACAGGCTGGCACTTTACAGTGTTGTATCTCTGGGGATCAATATCCAAAGCTCCTCATTAGACAATACTTTTAATGTCATTCTGATCCCTGGGCTGTGAAAATCCTTAAAGACCAAGACCATAGAATAGAGGAATGTATGATGGCTAATCCTTGACCCTATTAGGCCAGGTGTATGCCCTCTATTTTCTCTACCTGCTCATGCTCACCCTCATTTGAAATACCTTGCGCACATATACACAGAATCCTTTTCTAATGAATTCTAGGTTTCTTTTTTTACAGTTACAAAGAGAGGCATCACTATGTGATTAATGATGTATTGAAACCTGATTCCAATTTTAAATGTGCAAATATTGTTTATGTACTGGGTATAAATACCATATTTGTGATTATAGTTAAGATATTGTAAAATTCAAACTCCTAGGCATATTTCACCTCTAGAGTTACTGAATGTTTCCTGTACCTTTTTTCCTTTTCTCCGTATTTTACATGGCAGATTCTCATCTATCCTTTGTGATCCTTGTAGCTGCGATCAATGTAGATAGGCTTCATCCTCTCCTTTTAAACTTTCATAATCACTGGTTCCAATTCCACAAATGGGTTCAATGAATATTATTCTTCACACTGGGAGATTTTGGATTGAATTATGGTTCTTCATTTTTTTTAAGTTTGTTTATTTTTGAGAGACAGAGAGAGACAGAGCGTGAGCAGGGGAGGGGCAGAGAGAGAGAGGGAGACACAGAATCCGAAGCAGGCTCCAGGCTCTGAGCTGTCAGCACAGACCCCAATGTGGGGGTCGAACCCACAAACTGTGAGATCATGACCTGAGCCAAAGTTGGATGCTTAACGGACTGAGCCACCCAGGGGCCTCTGGTTCTTCATTTTTAATTGTGTTGTGGTAAAGTACAACGTAACTGAAAGGCGGTAATGTACAATTTGTCCATTACCCAGATATTTCATCTGTGATTTAATAGGTATAGATGATATTCCATGTTAATACTCAAAAATATTTTTCTTTAAGGACTTCAGTATTTTCATGTATTCACCAATTTATTTCACATTTTAACACCCTCTAAAGGAATTTTCTTTATATTTTAAAATATAATTTTCGAAAATAAAGTTATGACAAGATGGCCTTGTAATATCACTCTTCCCCATATTAACACTAATGAACTTGAAACACATGAATAATAGGGAAATACAAAGACTTTGCTGAGGTCAAAAAATGGGATAAAGTTTCCCACGTACCAAAAATAAACAAATAAACAAAAAAACCATAGTTGGTAGGTGGGCTGGAGCCAAGCAGTTCTGCTGATTTATGTAAATAGGTGAGTGGATACTAACTCTTCTGGGTAATGAGGATTAAAGAATGAAACTGGGTCCCAATCTTACACCACTCACAAAAGTCAATTCAGAATGGATCGAAAACTTACATAGAAGATCTGAAACTGTAAAGCTCTTAGGAGAAAATGCGGAGGATAACCTCACTGACGTTGGTCTTGATGATGATTTTTTGGACTTGACACCAAAAGCAAAGGCAACAAAGCAAAAACAAACATGTCAGACTATATCAGACTTAAAAGACTCTACACAGGAAAGGAAACAATCAACAAAATGAAAAGGCAACTTGTGGAATCCAAGAAAATCTGCAAAGCTCGTATCCAATAAGGGGTTGATATCCCCACTGTATAAGGAACTCATACAACTGAATGGCAAAAATACAGATAATCTGATTTAAAATAGGCAAAGGACCCAAATAGACAGCTTTTTAATTCATTAATTAATTAATTTTAATGTTTATTTACTTTTGAAAGAGAGAGAGAGAGAGAGAGCACAAATGGGGGAGGGACAGAGAGAGAGACAGGGAGACACAGAATCCAAAGCAGGCTCCAGGCTCTGAGCTGTCAGCACAGAGCCTGACACGGGGCTCGAACTCACAAACCATGAGATCGTGACCTGAGCTGAAGTCGGATGCTTAACCAACTCAGCCACCCAGGCGCCCCTATTTTTTATTTAAATTCCAGTTCGTTAGCATACAGTGTAATATTAGTTTCAGGTGTATAATTTAGTGATTCAACACTTACAGCTTTTTTTAAAAAAAGACATAGAAATTGCCAAAATGTACATAAAAAGGTTCCCAACATCACTAAACATAGGGAAATGCAAATACAAACCTCAATGAGATATCACTTTATACCTGTTAAGATGGCTATGACTGAAAAAGACTAGACAACAAATACCAGCAAGTACATGGAGAAAAGGCAACCATTTTACACTATTTATTGGAATATAAACTGGTACAGCTGCTATGGAAAACAGTATAGCAGGTCTTCAAAAAAATTAAAAATAGTTATAAAGAAGACTCAAATAAATAGAAAGAACACTCTATTTTTGGATAGATATATACAATAGCATAGAAATGTCAATGTGTAGGGCACCAGGATGGCTCTGTGGATTAAGTGGCTGGCTCTTGGTTTTGGCTCAGGTCATGATCTCATGGTTCATGAGTTTGAGCCCTGCTTTGGACTCTGCACTCATAATGCAGAGCCTGCTTGGGATTTTCTCTCTCTCCCTCTCTCTCTACCCCTCCCTTGTTCACTCTGTCTCTCTCAAAATAAATAAATGTAAAAGAAATGTCAATTTGCCTTAAATACCTTTATAGATTAAATGGAAATTCTGAGATGTTACTGTATTTGAGGGACAGATTTTAAAATTTATATGAAAGAGCAGTGGAGAAAGAATACTTGACTTGATGAGAGAGAAGAACAAAGTAGAGTAATTGCTTTCACGTCTATCAAGATTAATTACAGAGATACAGTAACTAAAATGGTGTGGTTCTGGCACAGACTGAAAAGCAGAACCAATGAAACCTGCACACATGTGAAGATTTATTGAGGACAGAAGCATTGGACAATTTACTTATGACAATGTGCTTTTGCAGGGGAAGGATGGTGTCATTCAACAAAAGCCTTTAGCTTGTAGGACTCAGAATATTTAAACAAATTGGTTAGCAGGAAGCTGGCACCATTGGAGTTCTTGTTATAGAAGATTATCAGGAGAATTGGTAAAGGAAAGGAGACCTTAATTTGCCAAATTCCTTCTCTTTCCTAAATTCACATAGGCTGATTATCTCACGCTGAGAGACTAAGAAATCTATGCTTTTCTCTCTACCTCCTTTTAAAATTATATGTTTAAGGTGCACATAATGATTTGATATACAATGGAATGTAATGGAATTATTACCATCTGCTTTGATGGTTCCAAAAAAAAAAAAAATCAAGCTCAGAGTGTCCACATAAATTTTCAAAGATACCAAAGTTAAAGAAAACTAAAGTTGTTTTTCAAACTAACTTGAGCTACTCTTATGGTATTTAACCACTGAAACTTAAGAACTTAATGAAGGAAGGGTCAGACAATCTGACTCTCCCAATATTCCTGCACTTTGGCTCACCCTAGAAGCCCAAGACCAAGACAGGTAACACAATAATAAAAAAGGAGATGTTTCTCAGATCAGTTTCCTCAAGGCTCCCTTCATGTCCTTGTTCCTCAGGCTATAGATAAAAGGGTTCAACATTTGAGGGACCACGGTATACATCACGGAGGCTACTGCAGTATCCTTGGAAGAATGAGTAACTGCGGAACTAATGTACACCCCAAAAGCTGTCCCATAGAACAAGGAAACCACGGAGAGATGAGACCCACAGGTGGAAAAGGCTTTATGTTTCCCCCCAGCTGATGGCATTCTCAGAATGGAAGAGACAATTTGAGTATAAGAGAAAATAATCCCAAGGAAAGGAATACCACCCAAAATGCTAGTCACTAAATACACCACGATGTTATTGATGAGGGTATCAGAACAGGCGAGCTTGATGACCTGAGCAAGTTCACAGAAGAAATGAGCAATTCCCAGGTCTGCGCAGAAGGAGAGTCGCAGCACCATCAGACTGTGGAGTAGGGCGTCTGCAATGCTGATGCTCAGGGAGAGTAGAATCAGCAGGCCACAGAGGTGGGGGTTCATGATGACTGTGTACCTCAGTGGATGGCAGATGGCCACATACCGGTCATAAGCCATTGCTGCAAGGAGAAAGTTTTCCAAGCCTGCAAAAAACAGGACGAAGCAGACCTGGCTGAGGCAGCCTGTGTAACTGATAGATTTGCTCTGTCTTTGGATGTTCACAAGCATCTTGGGGATGGTGGTGGTGCTGAAACAGATGTCAGTGAAGGCCAGGTGGGAGAGGAAGAAGTACATGGGTGTATGGAGATGGGAGTCAGAGCTGATAGTCAGGATGATGAGTAGGTTCCCAAGCACAGTGGTCAGATACATGGTCAGGAATAGCCCAAAGAGAAGAGGCTGCCATTCTGGATTTTCTGAGAGACCCAGGAGGAGGAATTCTGTTACACCTGTTTGGTTTTCTTGTTCCATGTTCTTGATAAGTCTGATGGGAAAAATACAGGTGAGACAACACATAACAGAGAGGACACGTAACAAGGATGCCTTATTTTAAAGTTTGT
The DNA here is from genome assembly GCF_023721935.1 of Panthera uncia. Taxonomy (NCBI): domain Eukaryota; kingdom Metazoa; phylum Chordata; class Mammalia; order Carnivora; family Felidae; genus Panthera; species Panthera uncia. The sequence goes on along the minus strand of NC_064816.1, from coordinate 6,286,643 downwards.
TTATTTAGAGAGAACGAGTGGGGAAGGAGCAAAGAGACAGGAGGACAGAGGATATGAAGCAGGCTCTGTGCTGACAGCAGAGAGCCTGCTGTGGGGCTTGAACTCACAAAATGTGACATCATGACCTCAGCTGAAGTCAGATGCTCAACTGACTGAACCACCCAGGCACCCCAGTGATGCCTTATTTTAGAAAATCCTGACATGAATCGAATTGAACTCAGGCTTCCAGACTTTGGAGCTGAACTCATAACACCATATGATGCAACCTCTGACTAGTGCAGATTTAGGTGTCCTAAAGCATTGATCAGACTTCATCGCTTGCCTTTTGGAAGTTTCCACTGGCATAAGACTGCAAGTGCTTTCCTGGTGCTTTAAGCTGTTGTGGTTATTATTTTAATAGGATTCACTTTTCTCCTAACATTAGAGTATTTAAACACTCCCAGGGTGCCTGGGTGGCTCATTCAGTTAAGTGTCTGGCTCTTTTTTTTTTTTTTTTTTAAGTTTATTTATTTTGAGAGAGCAAGAGAGAGCGAGAGCAGCGGAGGGACAGAGAGAGAGAGGAGAGAAAGAGAATCCCAAGCAGGCTCCTTGCTGTCAGTGCAGAGCCCAACATGGGGCTCAGATTCACAAACTGTGAGATCGTGACCTGAGCTGAAATCAAGACTCAGACATCTAACCAACTGAGCTGCCCAGGCGCTCCAAATATCCAACTCTTGATCTCAGCTCAGGTCATGATCTCATGGTTTTCAGGATCGAGCTCCAAGTCGGGCTCTGCTCTGACAATGCAGAGCCTGCTTGGGATTCTCTTTCCCTCCCTCTCAGAGCCTCCCCTGCATTGCCTGTGTGCTTTCTGTCTCTCTAAATAAATAAATAAATAAATAAATAAATAAACAAACAAACAAACGTTAAAAATGTAAAAAAAAAAAACCCATTCTTATAAGGTGATACATAACACATCTCTGTTTTTTTCCCCCAAACTGAGGAATTGGACGAAGGAGGAAATGCACGGGGGCCTTGAAAGAAAGAGAAAAAAAAAGCAAAAACAACAATTTGTTAGTATGTTAAAAGCAGAATCCTGGGATGAGAAAGGTAAAATCTACGGGCACTAATGTTCAGGATGTTTGACAGGAGCATTGCTGCAGTAGTGAGAAGAGGAAGCAGATTGTCAAGTTAACCCTAAGAGGGGAAACGGAAATCAAGAAAGGTATATCTGGATACCTCAAACCCCTTGCTGGTGGGACTTAAAAAGTTTAATCAATATAAATGGGAGCTTAGTTTTAGGAATGACTTACCTTCCCCCACCAGGGACAGGGACACACACACACACACACACACACACACACACACACACAGAGCAACAGCATATGAAATAAATACATGTACACTCCTTAATTGCCAGTCACATTTTTACATGCAAAACAATGGGAAAAGACTATAAACAAATTCAAATTTTAGAATAACAAGTTGATCATTATCTTCATTAATAAGCAATTACTTCTAAATCAACTTTGACTGTTTTCCTTTCCAAGGTACCTTCTTGAGATCAGTGCCTTCTTTTGTTTTCCTCTTTTTATGGTAGTTTATGGACCACCCAGGCACCCCTCATTTCCCTCTTTTTTTTTTTGCTTAAATATGAAATTTATTGTCAAATTGGTTTCCATACAACACCCAGTGCTCATCCCAACAGGTGCCCTCCTCAATACCTATCACCCGCCCTCCTCTCCCTCCCACCCCCCATCAACCCTCAGTCTGTTCTCAGTTTTAAGAGTCTCTTATGTTTTGTCTCCCTCCCTCTCTAACCTCTTTTTTTTTCTTCCTCTCCCCCATGGTCTTCTGTTAAGTTTCTCAGTATCCACATAAGAATGAAAACATTCCCTCTTTTTATGGTAGTTTATAGAAATAATCAATCCCTTCCTACTCAGCAGTTTAATTGATTTTCTGTTGCTTTTTGACAAACGACAACTCTGTCTCTATTGTAAAACAGATAATTTTAAGGAAAGAAATGTTGAAAATCAATGATAAAAATTTAGATCATCCTCTTTCTATGTCTTTTAGGCCCCATCAAAGTCTGGGTCAGGCAGCATTGGCCAGTCGTTTCCAAAGGAATCCTTAGTTTATGTATCAGGAAGAACTCAATGACACTCCTATTTCCTGTATTACAGTGAGCTCCTGAGAATAATGTTATTGGATTACCTCAAACAGACAAGACATAATTGGCTATGTCCTGGGTGCATCAATGGACCTGCTAGATACTCTTATGAACCAAAGTTTTAGAAAAAGTCTAAAAAGTTTTCTTCTGTGAACAGTCCATTAACATACTAATGTTTAGAACTGAATGGCCCTAGGTAATCTCTGTTTCACCAATGAGAAAATATGAGCCCTTAGCATGGAGTCATAAAAACAAGCAACCGAGAGCATCCATCATTATTTCAATTCGGACACATCTAAGTTTAATTCTGTCTCCAGTACTTGCTTTGTAAAGAAGGGCATTTTGTTTTTTCAACTGTGTGAGAAGACTTGGTCTCATTTGGATAATGTGAGACACTGTAAAACCTTATGGGAATGTTGCAAGAATTAGTAATGAGTAGACCAAATCACCAAGCACAGTGTTTGATATATGAGACACTTTTAATACTTCCTATTGTGATTTGGTTCTGTCACAGACACAAGTGTACCACCTGGCGTGATTCATTACAAAAGGGAAGCGATAGGTGGGACAAAGTGTAGGAAGAGAGGAGAAACAAAGGATATCTTTAGCATGGCAACCATAAAATTCAGGGAAAAATGGATGTGTTGAATCTCTTTGCGGAATAATTGCTTACATAGGGAAACAGAGGTGAACAATCTGAATGGACATCAATGGTTAATGCTCATTTCTCATAGACATGATAAAATGTATAGCAAATAAAATGAATACATTAGACCCAGATGTATCAACACAAATAATAAAAACTCCAAAGAGAAAGTAATTCTCCTAACAAGACCTATATCATGATACAATTTAAGTGTTTTAAATAACACTGATCTTAAAACTTTAATTTCTTATTATAAAACATTTCAAGTATACAAAAAGTATAGAGAAAACAAAGTCCTGGGTATCTACCACTAAGGACCACTAAATTAAAATGTATTGCCATATTTTAGTAAATATTTTAAAGAATTAAATTAATACATATTTATTTTCCCATGTCCTCAATAACTTTTTCTTGCCCAAGGGAATCACCATATTGAATTTAGAATTCATTATTCCCTTGTGGTTTTAATATTTGAATAAAAATACATAAGCTTTTGTTTTGCATTTTAAACCTGACATATTGCATTTGATTTTTGTTTATTTTTTAGGAAGTTTTTAAAACTTTATTTTAGAGTGAGAGAGCAACATGTGCACGAGTGGGAGAGAGAGGCAGAGAGGGAGAGGGAGAGAGAGAGAGAGAGAAAGAACCCCCAAGAAGTCTCCCTGCTCAGCACAGAGACTGATGCAGGGCTCAGTTCCATGACCCTGAAATCACAACCTCAGCCAAAACCAAGAGTCAGATGCTCAACCGACTGAGCCACCCTGGCACCACTACAGTTTGCTTTTAAAAATAATACATTTAAGGTCTTGGTACTTTTTTCTCTGGTTTATTAACTTTAACTATCTTACTTTATTCTAATGTCTTATTACATCACAATTTAACTTTTTTCCAGCTGAGAAGCATTTTATTGTTGCCTTTTATACATCCCCCCCACACACACACAATGTGTAAACAATTTAAATAACATGTGGAGAACAACCAAATTCAAGACTGTGGTTGCCTCTGGGAATGGAGGGGAACAGAAAGGGTATGCTGTCTTTATTTATGTTATTTTGTTACCTTTTAAAGGTTTTTTTTTTTTTATTCCAGTATAGTTAACATACAGTGTTGTATTAGTTTCAGGTGTACAATTTAGTGATTCAACAATTCTACACATTACTCCGTGCTCATCACAATAAATGTACTCTTAATCTCCCTCACCTATTTCACACAGTGCCCCCAACCCCCTGCCGTGTCCCTCTGATAAACAATAGTTTGTTCCATGTTATTTTGTTATTCAAGAAAAGAACTCTGTGTGAAAAATAATATGGATGTTCCTCAAAAAGTTAAAATAGAACTACCGTATGATACAGCAATGGAGCTACTGGGTATTTACCCAAAGAATACAGTAACACTAATTCAAAGGAACACACACTCCCTTTGTTTATAGCAGCATTATCTACAATAGCCAAAATATGGAAGCAGCTCAAATATCCATCAATTGATGAATGGAGAAAGAAGAGGTGGTGTATATGCATACAATGGAATATTTTACTCAGACATAAAAAAAGAATGAAGTTTGCCACTTGCAACAACATGGATGGAGCTAGAGTGTATTATGCTAAGTGCAATAAGTCAGTTAGAAAAAGACAAATGCCATATGATTTTATTCATGTGGAATTTAAGAAACAAAACAAATGGGCAAAGGAAAAAAAATAAGAGAAAAAGAGAGAGAGAATAAGAAACAGACTCTTAACTATGGTGAACAAACTGATGGTGAACAAACTGATGGTTACAAGAGGGGAGGTGGGGGTGGTGGTGAGTGAAATAGGGGGTGGGGATAAAGGAGTGTCCTTGTGATGAGCACCAGGTGTGGTATGAAAGTGTTGAATCACTAAATTGTACACCTGAAACAAATATTACAGTGTATGTTAACTAACTGAAATTTAAATAAAAACTTAAAAGAACTCTGGTGGCAAAATAATCAAGTCTTACTAAATCTTGAAGCATGGGTACATGCTTATTTGTTTTATTATTCTATGCTCTTTTGTCTTTTAAATATTTCATAGATTACTAAAAAGAAACAGGTAGGCTGTGGTGTAGTTTTGGGATCTGCCTCATTCTCTACCTCCTCTTTCTCAGAATACTTACAACCAGGAAACAGTGTCAAAACCAAAGATCTCTTCTAGAAAGGAGTATCATGAGCCAGGAGAGGAAAGGAAAGGAGAGGCTGGCCATACATCTCTGTACTATGCCGAAGAAATTTTTTAAAATGTTAGAGAATTCTAGGATTGTATTCAAAATTGAGCAAAAGTGGATTGCTCTTGAGAAGGGAAAAAGTACCAGGAATTTAGGATCGGAGTCGGTGATTAGCAGGATGAGAGATGGTCAAGCATTGGTGCAAAGGTGAAATCAAACAGGTGGAGGAGAAGATTGATGGACCATTAGGGAGGGACCTCAGAGGTGGCCCAATTCTCATCTTCTGCGTGTTCTCATCTCAAAATCACCAAATGGACCTGTAAACAAAGAACTGTCCTTATTGTAAAACATAAAGTAGGGGACTTGAGATTACCTGGGTGTCAACAGTAAGGAATAACATTTAGTTCTTCCTTGGGTGTGAAGAAGAAACACGAAAGCCCTGTTCTCATTGAGCACAGAAAGATAGTGAAGCACTGGACTCCCGTGCAGAAATAATGGACCCTGAGACTAGCCCCAGGTGGGTGCGGCTGTTGAGTGGGGTGGTCACAGGCAGACTATTTGCAGTCTCTTTGTCCTTTGGGGGTTCAATATCCAAAGCTCCTCATTAGTCGAACTCTTTTACTCTCATGTGATCACAGGGCAGCACAAATCCTGGAGGATTGTGGCTCAGAGATGAACTCTGTTTTGTCTGATGCTCTCACTCTGAGTGGTCAAACATATGCTATCTTCTTCCTCCACAGTTCTTGGCTCACATCCATTTCAAGTCACCTACACACCCAAACACATCTTCCTTCTGTTATTACATTCTAGTCTTTTTTAGAGGTCTGTTTATTTGTTTTTTTCATGTTTATTTATTTACTTTGAAAGGTGGGGGAGGGGCAGAAAGAGAGGGAGAGAGAATCCCAAGCAGGCTCTATGCTGGGGACAGCCTGATACAGGGCTCCGTCTCACAAACCGTGAGATCATGACCTGAACTGAAACAAAGATCAGATGCTTAACTGACTGAGCCACCCAGGAACCCTTAAGGTATATTTAAATTCAACCCTGTTTTAATAACAATCTCAAGAAGACCTACACATACTACATTTGAGCTAAAAACATATAATTTCCTTCCATGGATTGATAAATATTACCTAGATTAATACATGTGATAATGTAGGAAATATGCCTTAAAAATGCAAACACTAAGGGCTAATGTTATGTATGGCTCATTGAATGCTGATTTCACCTGTGCATATTATATTTAGCAGTTGCTGATACAGTCTATGTACTCAAGTGTAACAGACATTTGTTCTCTTTATAAAATTTCATTACCAACTTTTCCCAATTCAATATTAATGGCTTAAATACACTTTTTTTTTCACATCAAGGACCATGGGTTAAAATTATGGTTCTTGGCTATCCATATTGTTGCACTAAATTACAAATTATCAGAGTAGCAGTCAATCTGTGATGCCATATGGCTCTGAGGATGTAATCGTAAGATTTGAGGACTGTTTACTTGTTGGGGACAAGAAATTTTATTTTAGCTGTTAGGATACAATTTTTTTTTAAAGTAGACTTCATGCCCAACACAAAGCCCAAAGTGAGGCTGGAACTCACAACCTAGATCAAGACCTGAGCTGAGATCAAGAGTCGGACATTAACCGACTCAGCCACTCAGGCACCCCATGTTATGAGACAATTATTAAGACATTGACAGAGACAAGTGATCAGAAGCAAGAGCCCAGATATGAACGGGCAACTTTTTTTATTGAAGAAGTGGGATTACAGTGAATGAATGAACTAATTAAAAGGTACAGGGACATAAAATGAATTTAGCTACCGATATCACATCATAGTCAAGGTCAAACTCCAGGTGGGTTCATGCCTCAAATGTACAAGCCAAAGCTATAAATCCTTTATTTTGAGGTAAGTATGGGTTATAGAAACAAGACTATTGAGAACAAACCACTCAAGAAAACATTGACAAATTCAACAGTAGTAAAACTAAGCATTTATGTTCATCCAAAACACATTGCAACTTATTTACAAAATAAAGTACAAAGTTTTTGAAACAAATTTTCAATGTATGTAACTAAAAACAATTTACCATCTCAATTAAATAAAAACTCCTATGAGCTAATAAGAAAAAATAGGTAGCTCAATAGAAATACCATAAATAGATATTTCACAGAAGAGGAAAAATAAATGGCCCATAATAAGTGACAAGATACTCTCTCAGAATAAGAGAAATCTAAATTACTGAGATAATGTTTTACAACCACTAGATTGTTAGAGTCGTGTTGGGAAGTGATGTGGATCTCAAGAAACATCATATGAGAATTAAAATTGACTCAACCACTTTGAAAAACTTGTTTGAACCACCCAAAGGAGAATAGGCCCTTATATCCAATAACTTGGTTCCTAGTATAAAACTTTCCCTCATTTTTGCCAGGAGATACGTATGAGATTATTCAAACTGTGGTATTCATAATAGTGGAAAACAAGCTACCAAATGTTCCATCCATGTAGGAATGGACTACTATTTTGTGATATCATCCTTCACAATGTCAAATTATATGGTATAGAAAGTGAATAAATTAGTGCTATATCCCACAAAAGGTTTGAAACCCAATGGCAAAATGATGCAAAAAATAAGACACAGAATTCAAACTTAAAGACTAAACTTTTAATAAGTTCAAAAAGAGGCAAATTTATTTGTAGAATATAGTTAACAAATGGTATAGGGATATATACAGGGTGATAGAAAGACGCAGTTGAATCCTATGAATATGTCTGAGTGTAGAGGAAACATGACAAAATACAGGCAATTTCATAGAATTCAACGGACTAAAACATTAAAGAAATGGTGCATATAGAATTCAGAATAGTGGTTACCTCTGGGATGGGAAAGGTGATGTGACTTGGAAACTCTTTGAGTATATTCTTTTTCTTTTTAAAAACATTTTTTTAACGTTTATTTATTTTTGAGACAGAGAGAGACAGAGCATGAATGGGGGAGGGTCAGAGAGAGAGGGAAACACAGAATCTGAGGCAGGCTCCAGGCTCTGAGCTGTCAGCACAGAGCCCAACGTGGGGCTCGAACTCATGGACCGCGAGATCATGACCTGAGCCAAAGTCAGATGCTTAACCAACTGAGCCACCCAGGCGCCCCTCTTTAAGTATATTCTATGCTTTAACCTGGTAATGGGTATTATGTTTTCATCATATTACCATTTAAGAACTATAGATGTATTTTATATGCCACTTCATCTACGATGTTTTAACGAGTAAAATTGAAGTAAGGTCTTTCATATTCTGAAATACAAATATATTCTTCCACTTTCTTTTAATATTTATGTCATGTTTCTCAGACTTTGGAGTGTATCAGAAATTTACAAAGTACTTATTTACAAACTCATCCTTTCGATGTCTCTCCATTGATACAAAGTCAGTAGTTCTCAGAGGCAGATCAGAAATCTGCAGTGTGGACAAGTGCCTCAGGCCATCCATCTGTGCAGGTGTTCTGTGGGTGTCAATGGAGAGAGTTCTGCATCAGAAGACTCACCAGGGCAGCAGGCAGGGAGCTGTCCCCCAGCTGGGTGCTGACACAATACCTCCTCAAGGAATGGCACTCCTTTGGTTATCCTGGGAGACCTCTGTCCTTCTCCCCTAATACACACATCCATAAAGATACTTCTGTCTGATGGTTCCACATTTTTGTACTTGTGGAAAAAATGATGGCCCCTAATGCTACCAACTTCTTTTCTCCTCTCTTATTTTACACTCAACGTCTTCTCTGCAGAAACACTGTTTTCTTCTTAATAACACATGATAATGTTTTGCATAAAAGCCCTAATTTAGCAGCCAACTCTTTAAGACTTCAGTCATTCCATCAATTTTACTCAGTCATATATCTCTGTGTGGACCCCTCCTGAGATGAGCGAGAAATACTGCATGGAGAGGTAACTAAAGAAATAAATTAAAACACAGATAATTCTTTTATTTTTTTAAGGTACATTCTTAATACATCAAAGAGGGGCACCTGGGTGGCTCAGTGGGTTAAGCGTCTGACTCTTGATTTCTGCTCTGGTTATGATCTCAAGGTTCGTGAGATGGAGCGTCGTGTTGGGTTCTACACTGACAGTACAGAGCCTGCTTGGGATTCTCTCTCTCCCTCTCTGCCCCTTCCCCTCCCTCTCTCTCAAAATAAGCAGGCTTTTTACAAAATAAATAAATGAGAAGGAATCGAAGCAAATAGAGTGTCAGAAAAAAAGATGAACACCCATTATCCTACCTACTCAATAATTAATGATTATATTGCTCAGACCAGAAAAGCTGCAGTAAAGATAAACATATAAATGTAGAAACAGGTGGCAAAAAGATGTGAGTTCAAAAGGATTATTAAACTTATGTATATAGATAAGATATGAAAAACTATGATACCAGTTAGATGCTGTTGAGTTCCCCAGTATGTCAGGCATTGTATTAGGTGCTTGTAATAGTTATGACAGTTGATTGTTCAACAAGAATTAACCTCAGAAAGTCAGTCTAAGGCTTTGATTTTAATCATTTCTCCCACACCAGTAATTAGATTAAGAAGGAGCATATGATTCTCTTCTCAGCGATGAGACTTAAGGGGATATCTTCTGAATGATGCCATGGAAAGACCAATTATCAAATAGCTCAGGGAAAGACAGTATTCTGTCCCTGGGCATCATGACTGAATATGACACCTGTGTCTGCTGCCACCATCTGTCCTTGAATGAAGCCACTTCATCTAAAGCTAAATAAATTCCTACTCTCCCATCCATGTACATTCCCTATCTCTGAAGTCCCTGTATGAAAAATAGCTCCTGGAGAACCTGAGTGGCTCACTCGGTTAATACTCTGACTCTTGATTTCGGTTCAGGTCACAATCTCATTATTTGTGAGATCAAGCCCCAAATGGGGCTCTGTACTGACAGCGTGGAGCCTGCTTGGGATTCTCTCTCCCTCTCTTTCTGCCCTTCCCCTCATGCTCATGCTCTCTCTCTCTCTCTCAAAATAAACAGGTAAACTTAAAAAAAAAGAAGAAGAAGAGGGGTGCCTGGGTGGCTCAGTCAGTTAAGCGTCCGACTTTGGCTCAGGCCATGATCACACAGTTTGTGAGTTTGAGCCCCACATCGGGCTCTGCACTAATAGCTCAGAGACTGGAGCTGTCTTAGGATTCTGTGTCTCCCTCTCTCTCTACTCCTCCCCCAATTATACTCTGTCTCTCTCTCAAAAATAAATATTAAAAAATTTTTTAAAAGAAGAAAAAAGATAGCTAACTTTCTTGTTTGAGAATATTAAAGAAATTGTTCTTTTTATTATAAGAACCAAAGACTTTCAGTTTCAAGTTCACATATCTCACAACTGCCTAAAACCACTGAGATAATCAGATTTCACTGATGCTACAGATGATAAAACTGAGTTTGGTGGATTCTTATGTTGCTCCAGAGAGATAGAGTTTGATAGAGACAACTCTCAGTGATTACTGCGTGGGAGTAAGAAAGGCCAGCTTTCTTGCCTCATGGTGTATGCCTGTCTGGGGGAAGATTCTCACGGTCTTAACTGTGGGATAAGGTGGAAGTTAGTCTGTACCTGTAACCATGACGTTGCATATACCTTTTGCCTGCCCTATCCATCTTCTCCCACCTTATTCTGAACATGCTGTCCCCCAAAATCACTATAACAAGATCCCAGGATTCAGGTTCTCCCTCTATGGAACATGACCCAAAAAAACTGATTTTAGACATTTGAAATCACTTGTCAAACATCACAAAATCAGATATGAAGCCCAAGTTGATGTGGCCATCATGTTATCTAGTCATTTTAGATGATCTTGGTGATAGATATGAAACACCAGAATACCTTTTACTTTGACTCATTCTGAAAATCTGACCCAAATATGATGACAGAATCATTAAATAAAAGTTATCCTACCTGATGATTCTTCTCAAGGCTTCCTTCATATCCCTGTTACGCAGGCTATAAATAAAGGGGTTCATCAATTGAGGAACCACAGTGTACATCACTGAAGCTACTGAAGTCTTTCTGGAAGAGTCAGTAACTGCAGAACTAATGTACACCCCTAATCCTGTCCCATAGAACAAGGAAACAACTAAGAGATGAGACCCACAGGTGGAAAAGGCTTTATAATTTCTGCCAGCTGATGGCATTCTGAAAAGTGAAGATAGAATTTTAGTATAAGAGAAAATGATCCCAAAGAGAGAAATACCACTCAGTGTACTAGCCATAAAATTAGCCAAGAGGGTATTGATGAAGGAATCAGAACATGCAAGCTTGATGACCTGTGCAAGTTCACAGAAAAAGTGGGGGATTTCCAAGTCAATGCAGAAGGACAATTGCAACACCATCATACTGTGGAGGAGGGCATCCATGATGCTAACATACAAGGGGAGTAGAATTAACAATCCACAGAGGCAGGGATTCATGATGACCATGTACCTCAGTGGGTGACAAATGGCAACATAGCGGTCATAGGCCATTGCTGCAAGGAGAAAATTTTCAAAACCAAGAAAAACCAAGACAAAGCAGATCTGGGTGATGCAGCCTGTGTAACTTATGTGCCGATTCTGTGCCTGGATGTTCACCAGCATCTTTGGGATCATGGTTGTGCTTAAACAGATGTCAGTAAAGGACAGGTTGGAGAGGAAGAAGTACATGGGGGTGTGGAGGTGGGAGTCAGAGATGACAGCCAGGATAACGACCAGGTTTCCCAAGATGGTGACCAGGTACATGAGCAGGAATAGGCAGAAGAGTATGGGCTGCAGTTCTGGATCCTCGGTCAATCCCAGAAGAAGAAACTCTGATACATCCGTTTGGTTTCTGGGTTCCATGTTGTTGATATAAAATATTGGGTGACAAGAGAATAAAATGTATGGCCACTGGACCAACAGCAGCAGTACCTGGGAATTTGTTGGAAATTGCAATTTTTGGACTCCAGACTTATTGAGGAAAAGCTCCAGGGTGGGTGATCAGCAGTCTACTTTAACAAGGTCTCCAATGATTCTGACATATGATAAAGTCTGAGAACTGCTGTTCTAGAAAAATGTTTATCTATATTGTGAACCTAAATGGATATTTGAATCTTTCCCTCTGTGTATTTCTCCCTGCATCCTTCTTCTTTCCCTCATCTTCTTCCCTCCATTCAGTTAATCAGCCAAAATTCTAATGAGCAATGAATGTCTAACACATTGTGTCAAGTCAAGAATGAAATAGAGAAGACATGGCATTATTCCTTTAGAATTATTCCACACCTTCAAACAATCAGAAATATAAGAATAAAATTACAAAATCAGTCTCATCTTTAGGGATCTTCTTCCGCTAATACAGTAGGTGACATATGATTACAAACAACAACAACAACAACAACAACAACAACAACAACAACAAAAAGCCCAAGCTAAATGGGAGAAAGGATGAAATGCATAGACATATAAAAATAATAGCAATTTGTCTTTGGAAGACAGACTCATAAGATGACACTGGCACCAGGCATCCTAAGAGGCTTGTCCCTGTGCAATAGTGATTGTCTTTTCTTGTGGGACACAGTGGCCATCAGAGGATCAATCACTTGGTATAATACTTAGATCCACACACTCTGAACTGAATCCAGGCTCCAGTACTTGCTTTGTGAATAGGGAAAAGGTTTTAACTGTATTAGAATCTCGGTATTCTTGTGTGTATATTAGGAACTATCAGAATACTTTATGGAGTTGTGATGATAAAAAATGAATAGGCTTGGGGCGCCTGGGTGGCTCAGTCGGTTAAGCGTCCGACTTCGGCTCAGGTCATGATCTCACGGTCTGTGAGTTCGAGCCCCGTGTCGGGCTCTGTGCTGACCGCTCAGAGCCTGGAGTCTGTTTCAGATTCTGTGTCTCCCTCTCTCTCTGCCCCTCCCCTGTTCATGCTCTGTCTCTCTCTGTCTCAAAAATAAATAAACGTTAAAATATAAAAAAAAAAAGAAAGAAAGAAAATGAATAGGCTTAAATCAGTCTGCGCAGTGTTTAGCTAATGAGACCCTCATAGTGACATTTCCTATTGTGATTTTTTTTTCTGTCATAAACAACAGCATCTGGCATGTTTCACTCCTAGGATGGGTTGGGGCAAGTTGAGGAAAAAGAAAAGTAAGAAGACATCCTTAGTGTGATAATTGCAAATTTCAGGAATGGGTTTACGTTCTGAAACTCCCTTGGAGAATCTTGATCATATTACAGGGGAAAGGGGAGAATATCAATATATCAATGTTTATTTGGCATGGACATAAAGCAATTAAAATAAATTAAATATTACAAGAAATTGGATCTGTGACTCAATATAAGAAATGAAAACCAACAAGAGATAAAATTATTCATATAAAATACCATAAATATATACACACATATCATATACATATACACACATACAACATGAAAGCATGCTTGGGGGACACCATTACACTGGTGTTTCCTCTGTGAGGGGGAAATAAGGGGTACAAGAAAAGAATGCCTTCTGCATTTACATTATTTTGTTAATTAAAAAAATAGACATGAGGGGCGCCTGGGTGGCGCAGTCGGTTAAGCCTCCGACTTCAGCCAGGTCACGATCTCGCGGTCTGTGAGTTCGAGCCCCGCGTCGGGCTCTGGGCTGATGGCTCAGAGCCTGGAGCCTGTTTCCGATTCTGTGTCTCCCTCTCTCTCTGCCCCTCCCCCGTTCATGCTCTGTCTCTCTCTGTCCCAAAAATAAATAAAAAACATTGAAAAAAAAATTAAAAAAAAAATAGACATGAGATGATATAGTAGAATGCCAACATGTGTTAATTCTGGAAATGTGTTAATGGTAGCATATTAAATGTATTGTTATAATATCTATGCCATTCTTGTAATTTAAAATATGTGGTATTTTTATGAAAAGGAATGCGCAGATAAAGGAGATAGCCTGCTCTGCCTGAGTCTACACTTCTTTCTTCTAGGTCTTCACAACCAGGCTACAAATATAACACCAAGGTTCTTCTGTATAATGTACGGGAGTTAAAATGAAGCTGATATCTCTCCCTTCTGCCACCAAAGGATACAAGTAAGTGTCAGAGAATTTCATAATAGTCATCATGTTTGTGAAGGGGAGGATTTAAGCTCATGAGCAAAATGGTTCCTGCCATTAAATAGACGGAATAGAAAACTAGCAGAATAAGAGCCTCATTAGCATTGTTGAGGAGGTACAAAATAACATATCAAGATGATGATATTCAAGCAGGAGTCCCATTGGGGATTTAGTACTGGTCATCTTAGGCATGGACTCTCCGGATGGCTATGCAGGGTTACAACTCTAGTCAACACCTTCCCTCATGTCCAAAGCATTGTCTAAGGGACTCTCTGTTACCTGGCTGACATCATTGCTGGATGACACTTGACATCTTCTCTGGATTTGAATGATGGAAACAGAAGGTTTGCTCTGAAAAGGGCAGAGCGATCGAGTGAAGCCCCACATTTCTAGGCAAGTGGGATCATTTCTGGGAGGTGCCTCACGTGTTGTTTCCTGACTGGGCAGGGCTGTTGAGTGAGGTGGTCATAGGCAGACTATTTGCAGTCTCTGCATCCCTGAGGGTTCAATATCCAAAGCTCCTCATTAGATAAACACTTTTATTGTTATTTGGATCCCAGGACAGTGTAGATCCTTAAAGACTAAAACTGTAGAAGAATAGAATTCAGGATAGTTGATCCCTGACCCCGTGAGGTCACACACACACACACACACACACACACACACACACGTCATGTAGTTCTCTCCATCTGTTCATGCTCACCCCCATTTCACATACTTTGCATGTGTGGACACACCATCCTTCTCTAATTGGATTCCTGTCCTTAAATTTTTTTATGTTTATTTTATATGAAAGAGAGAGCACAAGCGGGGTAGGGGAGAGAGAAAGATGGAGACAGAATCTGAAGTAGGATCCAAGCTCTGAGCTGTCAGCACAGAGCATGATGCCGGGCTCAAACTCAGGAGCCATGAGATGATGACCTGAGCTGAAGTCGGATGCTCAACCAACTGAGCCACCTAGGCGCCCTTGGATTCCTGTCTTTAGATATAAGCAAGGGCATCTCTATCTAATTAGTGATATCAGGAAACCAGATTCTAACTCTAAGTGTGAAAATATGTTTATATATGTGGGTATAAAAATATATATTTATAAATACAGATAAGCTACATAAAAATGCAAACAGTAATGATTTTTTCCAAGAGTCATTGAATGTTTCTTGAACATTAATTTTTATTCTGTATATTTCATATGGCAGATTTGAGTCTATAATCTGTAAACAATTCTGACTGTGATCAATATAGACAAGACTTTAGAATTTCATAAACAACATTTTCAATTTCATCATGATGGTTTCAGTGTACATTTTTTTCACATCAGTGGATCATGGGTTGAAATTATGACACTTTTTAAAAAATAGAGTTATGGGAAATTACAATGTCATGGAGAAGGCAATAGTATGCTGGTTCATCCATATTCTCCATGAAATGAGTGTGATTTCAGCCATAATTTAATAGGTAAAGATGCTGCTTCATGTTAATACTTAATTACAAACTTTCCATTATTTAATGAATTTAATATATTCATGCACTTATCAATTTATTTTTATCACATGTTAACTTTTCTATATAACTTCATTTTTAAATCAATAGAGTTCTTGCTCTAGTATTTGAAACCAACATGAGACAATGTGGCATTTGAATGTCATCCCTTGGGGCACCTGCATGGCTCAGTTGGTTGAACATCTGACTCTTGATTTCAGCTCAGGTCAGGATCTCATGGTTCATGAGTTCAAGCTATGCCTGGGGTTCCCCACTGACGTGCAAAGACTGCTTGGGATTCTCTCTCTTTCCCTTTCACTCTGCCCCCCCTCTGCACATGTGCGCTCTCTCTCTCTCTCTCTTTCTCTGTCTCTCTCTCTCTCAAAATAAATGGGTGAACTTAAAATAAGTAATTTCTTTAAAAAAATAAAAGAAGAGATAACATGTTGGCAAAGGTGTGGAGAAAAGGGAATGCTTGTGCACTGTTGGTGGGATGCAAATTGCTACAGCTACAATGGAAAACAGTATGGAGGTTCCTCAAAAAATTAAAAATAAAGCTACTATATGATCCAGCAATTCCACTTCTTGGTATAGATCCAAAGGAATTAAGATCAGGATCTTGTAGTGATATCTGCTCTAGCATGTTCACTGCAGCATTATTCACAATGGCCAAGTTATGAAAACAACCTAAGTGTCAGCAGATGAATGGGTAAAGAAAACATAGTATATATACAGCAAAATATTATTCAGCCATGAAAAAGTAGGAAATCCTGTCTTTTGTGACAACTTGGATGAACCTTGAGGACATTATGCTGAATAAAATGAGTCAAACAGAGAAAGACAAATACTGTATGATGTTATATGTGGAAAATCTAAAAGAGTTAAACTCACAGAAACAGCCACCAGGGGCTGGAAAGTGGGGAAAATAGAGCGTTGGTCAAAGGATATAAAACTTCAGTTATAAAATTAGCAGATTCTGGGGATCTAGTATAGATCATGATAATTATAGCTAATAGCAGTATATTATATACTTAAATATTGATAAGAGAGTAGAATCTTAAATATTCTCACCACTAGAGAAATGGTAATTAAGTGCCAGGATGGAGGTTTTACCCATGCAATGGTATAAAATCTGCACATTGTATACCTTAATTTTACACAATGTTATATATAATTATATCTCAGTAAAGCTGGGAGAAAATGACCAAATACTGGAAATTAAATACTGACTGCATAAATCCAATTTCTGTCACCATGGTTACATTGCCTCCTCTTTTTTTCTGGGTCATTTCCATTTCTGTTTATCTTATAAGGACACATGTGATTCTATTTCGGGCTACCCAGAAAATAAGGGAATAAGCTAATATACAAAGACTCCAAATAAGTACAATTCACTCTTTTATCACAAAATGTTAATACGTTAGAAGACTAAGACATGGACAAATTCTTTTGAGGACCACCATACAACCTGTTGCCGTTGTGGTTCTAGTTGACTCTTCTAGTTGACTCTGTGGAAAATTCTATAATCATCTGACTCAAGAAAGGACAGTCAAAATTCTTTCTCTGAGAATCATGCCCAAATATGACATCTCCATCTGGTGCCACTACCTCATGACCCTGAGGAGAACCAATCCTAGGTCAATAGAACCCATGGAGGACTGAATGAATCTCTACTACCCTGTTCCTGTACATTCCCTGCCTCTAAGTGCCTGTAATGAAAGATAGCTCTCTATATTGTTGGTAATATTAGAGTTAGGGATTCTTTTTCTTATTGCAACTGAAGATTTCATCACTGATAAAGTTTGAATATCTCACAATCATCTCAAACCACTGAGATAATGTAATCACATAATTTTCATAGATAATACAATGAAATATGGTAGGTGATGAATTTCCTCACAAACATACAGTTTATAGTCAACAAATTAATTACTAAATAGGTATATAAAAGGTCAATTCCCCTACTGTATTATAGGTATAACTCCTAAGTGCAATTGCCATGGCCCTACACTGAAATCAGGTGGAAGCTAGTCTCTAGATATGACCACAGTCTTGCTTCAATAGTTTCCCTGTCCTATATACTTTCTTCAGTATTCTTTCTGACAGTGATCCAAAACAAAACAAAACAAAAAAATAAAATAAAACAGAACAAAAGAAACCAAACCCAAAAAACCATTATAACTAGAACCCTTGCCTCAGGCTCTGCTTCTGCATAAAACCCAAGCAAAGAAGCTGAATTTAGAGAATTGAAATCATGTGTCAAACATCATAAGACTAATCAAAAAAAGCAAAGTATGTTTCAACCCCAACTTAAAATTAGCTTGAGCAATCTGTTGCCTGGCTAGCTTAGAAGAATTCGGTGATGGAAGAA
Organism: Panthera uncia; assembly: GCF_023721935.1. NCBI lineage: Eukaryota > Metazoa > Chordata > Mammalia > Carnivora > Felidae > Panthera > Panthera uncia. The sequence continues at coordinate 6,268,712 of NC_064816.1, read as the reverse complement.
TCAAGAATTATGGCTCATCCAGGATTCCTATCCCTTTGCCTCCTTCTAGAAACCCAAGTCCAAAACATATGGCACAATCACAGCAAAGAAGGCATACCATTGATGAGTTTTCTCAAGGCTCCCTTCATGTCTCTGTTCCGCAGGCTATAGATAAAGGGGTTCATCATTTGAGGAACCACAACATACATCACTGAAGCTACTGCAGTCTTCTTGGGAGAGTCAGTAACTACAGAACTAATGTACACTCCAACAACTGTTCCATAGAACAAAGAAACAACTGATAAGTGAGACCCACAGGTGGAAAAAGCTTTGAGCTTTCCCCCTGCTGATGGCACTCTCAAAACGGAGGAAACGATTTGAGTATAAGAGAAAATGATTCCGGAGAGAGGAATACCACCAAACAGGCTAGCTACAAAATATATCAGGATGTTATTGATGAGGGTATCAGAACATGCAAGTTTGATGACCTGAGCAAGTTCACAGAAGAAGTGAGGGATTTCCAAGTCCTTGCAGAAGGATAACCGTAGCACCATCAGACTATGGAGCAAGGCAACCACAGCGCTAAAGAACAGTGAGAGTAGAATCAGCAGAACACAGAGTTGGGGGTTCATGATAACGGTGTACCTCAAGGGGTGACAAATGGCCACATAGCGATCATAGGCCATTGCTGCAAGGAGAAAATTTTCAAAACCACCAAAAGCCAGGACAAATCCAACCTGGGTGAGACAGCCTCTATACGTGATGCTCTGATTCTGTGCCTGGATGTTCACCAACATCTTTGGGATCGTGGTTGTGCTTAAACAGATGTCAGTAAAGGACAGGTTGGAGAGGAAGAAGTACATGGGGGTGTGGAGGTGTGAGTCAGAGATGGCGGCCAGGATGATGAGCAGATTTCCCAGGATAGTGACCAGGTACATAGACAAGAACAGGCAGAATAGGAAGGGCTGCAGTTCTGGATCATCTGTCAATCCCAGGAGAAGAATTTCTGGAACACCTGTGTGATTTCTGGGTTCCATTTTGAAGAATCTAATGGAAATGGAAAAGATGGGTTAAAAATAAGATAAAGTGAATAGTCCCTGGATGAGCAAGAGTAGCATCATCTGGGAAATAGTTAGAAATGCAAATTCTTGGTATCACTCCAGATACACTGCTGATAAACTCTGAAGTAAGGACCAGCAATCTAAGTTTTAACAAACCCTCCAGATAAATTTGATATACACTGAAGTTGGAGAGCCAATGCTTAAACAAAAAGAAATCTTTATGTATATGGTGAACCCAAGAGAATATTCAAATCGTTCCCTCTGCTAATTTCTCCCTTCATCATCATCTCTTACTTTGCTCCACTCAAAGTTTTGCTTTGATTTTTATTGATCACCAACTCTTTTTCACACATTGTGCCTAGTGCTAAGACTGAAACAAAGAATAAACTATGGCACTTCCTTCAGAAATACTCCTCATCTCAAACAAACAGAAAGACGAGAATAAAGTTATTCAATCTCTGTTAAGAGTTTGGTGTCCAAACCTTGGAATGCCTCAGAATCAACTGAAGGGTTTGTCAAATTACAGATGAGTTACATCGTACCATCACTCCATTTATCTATAGGAAAACTTAGGTGGGGTGAAGTACACAGTGCCTGGAAAAGATAAGATGTTAAGTGGTTTGACAGCTCAGCTGACTGTCTAGACCAATTATTGGTAATGCCTCTGGATAATACAGAATTAGCATTCCTAAACCAACACCCAGATTTCATAAAACTTCCTTTAAAATCTTAATGTAGTCATCTTGAACAATGCCCCAAATCTTTTCCCTTGTCTACAGCACATGTCCACCCCTACTCATGAAGTATGGTATAGTAGGTGCACGACATCCATCCCAGTATCTGCTCTGTACCTCAGCAAAGATTAGAAAATGTTGCCTATATGGGTGTCTGGGTGGCTCAGTCAGTTAAGCGTCTGACTTCAGCTCAGGTCATGATCTCGCGGTCCGTGAGTTTGAGCCCTGCATTGGGCTCTGTGCTGACAGCTCAGAGCCTGGAGCTTGCTTCAGATTCTGTGTCCCTCTCTCTTTCTGCCCCTACTCCTGCTCACACTCTGTCTCTGTCTTTCTGTCTCTCTCAAAAATAAATAAACATTTAAAAAATTAAAAAAAGAAAGAAAATGTTGCCTGTAAACTTGAAGCTGATAATCCCCATAAAAACACTACTCACCTGCACTAGCAATTAATTCTAGGAGAAGCTGGGCAAATATCAGTGCATTCTCTACCTTATCCTAAGGAGACTTTCTCCCTAGGTGATGGGGGCAGGCATATCATTAAAAAACAAACAAACAAACAAACAACAGGTAAATGAGAGAAAAAGCATAGGCTTCTAAAAAATGGGTGAAAATAGGGGCACCTGGGTGGCTCAGTTGGTTAGGCATCCGACTTCGGCTCAGGTCATCTCGCAGTTTGTGGGTTCGAACCCCGCGTTGGGCTCTGTACTGACAGCTCAAAGCCTGGAGCTTGCTTCGGATTCTGTGTCTCCCTCTCTCTCTCTGCTCCTCCCCCACTCATACTCTCTCTCTCTCAAAAATAAATAAAGCTTAAAAAATTAAAAACAAATAGGTGAAAATAGCAGCAATTATTGGTCCTTGGAAGACAGAGAATTATAAGCTAAGACAGACTTATATGGTACTTACAAGATAATTGGGCATCCTTAACAAAATTGCTTCTGTGAAGCAGTGGTCAAGATGGAAGTAGCCATGACAACCTTTATCATTTGGTGCATTACTTAGACTTAAACACTGAATTTAATTCCGATCAGTACTTGATTGGGGGTAGGGAGAATTGTTCACCTGTATGAAAAGTCTAGTGTCCTCATTTGTATGATGGGAACGATCACAAAACCTCATAGGGAAGTTGCAGTGATGGAAATGAATAGAAACACATCTGACACAGTACTCAGTGTATGGGACCCTCATGCTAATATTTCCTATTGTGCTTGTGTGTTTTTTCCTTCCACGAACAACGGCACCTTGTATATTTCAGTCCTCACAAGGAAGCAGTGGGGTGGGGCCAGTTGAGGAAAGACAACAGAAAGGAAGAACCCTAGCATCATAACTGCAAATTTCAGGGAAAAGATTATGAGCTGGGAACATTTATTGTGTAGAAGAAGAATGAAGGAATCATCAACCATATCAATATTTATTTCAGATGAACATATGATGAAATATATAGCAATTAAAATAACATGATAAAATGTATTAGATATACAAATTAGTATAAATAATGAAAACTTATAAGAGAAATATTTTCAAGTGACAAAGTATACATCATTAGAAAAATTTTAATTTATTTTGTAATGTCGTAAGGAATAATCCATAATAAACATAAACTTAATGGTTTTTGTTTTTATTATGGATTATTCAAGTGAAAAAAAGACCCACAGAGATAAATGAAGGATGGTACCCACCAATCAACAGTATAAAATTCATACACATCACCATCTTCAATCTAAGTGTTTTTATTGCAATAAATATTACAATATTATAAATATGTGAAGCCCCCACATCATGTATTTGAACAATCTTGATTCTTTCCTTTCCCCAGGGGAGTCACTACATGAACTTCATATACATTATTCCCTGGCATTCTTTTACTATAATTTGTATTATTGTTAATATGGTAACATAAACAACTACATTATTTTCAATTTTGAAAGTTTATATAAACAAAACCATATAGTACATGTCATTTACATTTGGCATTCTTATGTAATTTATCTTCTTTATTATTAAAATATTTAACCTCACTTTATTAATTTTAATTGCCAGAGAGTAATCCACTGTATTGTTATGTTATGATTTATTTCTCCATTCCCTAACTGATAGGTAATATGGTTAATGCCTTTTATCCTGTATATGTTTATGAAGACATGTACAATATAAAGTCATGTCCATCACATTCAAGATGATGTTGTCTCTGAGACGGGAGTAACAAGAACTGAGAATACAAAAGAAATGGCTTCTGTAAGCATATTATGTCGTTAAAAAGACATGAACTTTGTATAGCAAAATGTCAACATTTGTTGATTCTGGAGTGCATTGGAGGGTGTTTTAAAATGTATTGTACTATCTCTGTTGTTCTTCTTTAAAATAATTGGTAATTTTATAAAGTAAAAGAGGTATATTAAGAAAGCAGCCAGCTAGACCTCTCTGTCTCCACTTTCTCCCCACCGTCCTCAAGCAAGCTACGGGGATAATAAGACTCTTCTGTGGAATGGTGTATCGAGAATCAGGAATGCAAATAAAAGGAAAAGCTGACCAAAACCCTTCCTCATGACTACCACAAAAATTCAAGTAAATTCCAGAAAGCTTCATAACAGTCATCTTGTATGAGAAGGGACAGATTTCTGCTCAGGAGAATAACGGATGCTGCCATTTTCTAGGGAGATTAGGAGACCAGCAGACTGAGAACAGGGTGAGTATCACTGCAAACATAGATGAGAACTTGTCAGCAAGAAGACTGGAGTGCCATCGGACACTAACACTCGGTTCCCATCATTTCATGCATGCACACCCCTCATTGCTTCCCCTGGATGAATCTGTAGTAAAATACCTGCCCTCCTTACAGAAGCACTAACTAAGGGACTTTAAGTTACCTGGCTGGCATCAGTGTGGAACGATATCTGACATATCACCTGAATATTGAAGACCAGAAGATCTGTCTTCTGGAAAGGCAGAGAGACCAAGTGAGGCAATGGGCTTGTGGTCAAGAAAGATCATTAGTGGATGGAGCCTCAGGTGTGCTTCTTCTTGACTAGGCTAGGGCTGTTGAATGATGTTGTCACAGACTGACTCCACAGTCTCTCTATATCCCTGGGGAATCAATATCCAAAGCTCCTCATTAGACAAATATTTTTAGTATCATTATTCTCACCAGGCTGTGCAAATCCTTAAAGACCAACACAGGAGAGGAAAGTAATTCATGATGTCTAATCCCTGATCACGTGGGGCCAGGTACACACCATGCTGTTCTCTCCACCTGCTCAATGTTCACCTCCATTTCACATACATTCATGTGTAGACACACATCCTTCTCTAATTGGACTCCAATCTTCAGGTTTTAGAAATAGGCAAAGGCATCTCTATCTCATTAGTGACATCAGAAAGACAGATTCTAAGTGTGAAAACATAGTTTTATATGTGGGTATAAAATATATATTTATAAATACAGCTAAGCCATGTAAAAATGCAAACGAGCAGTGATGATTTTGTCTAAGAGTCATGGAATGTTTCCTGAGCATTCATTTTCATTCTGTATATTTCATACTGCACATTTTGACCTGTATTCTCTAACAATTCTGACTATGATCAATATAGACAAAACCTGAGAATTTCATAAACACCATTTCCAATTTCATCACTATGGTTTCAGTGTACATTTTCCTTCACATTCATGGATCATGAGTTGAAACTATGACATTTATTTTTTTTTT
>NC_064816.1:6218348-6263138 GCF_023721935.1 Panthera uncia | reverse complement strand
GGGGGGGGGGGGGGGGCGCCTGGGTGGCTCAGTCAGTTGAGCGTCTGACTTCGGCTCAGGTCATGATCTCATGGTCTGTGGGTTCGAGCCTCGCGTCGGGCTCTGTGCTGAGGCTCAGAGCCTGTGCTCAGAGCCTGGAGCCTGTTTCGGATTCTGTGTCTCCCTCTTTCTCTGACCCTCCCCCATTCATGCTCTGTCTCTCTCTGTCTCAAAAATAAATAAACATTAAAAAAAATTTAAAAAAAGTTTTGGGGGCACCTGGGTGGCTCAGTTAGTTAGGCATCTGACTTCAGCTCAGGTCATGATCTCACAGTTCATGAGTTCGAGCCCCATGTTGGGCTCTCTGCTGTCAGCACAGAGCCTGCTTCAGATCCTCTGTCCCCTCTTTCTCTGCCCCTCCCCAAATTTAGTTCTCTCTCTAAATAAATAAATAAGTAAATAAACAAACATTTAAATGAATAAGTAAATAAATCATTAAAAAAGTTTTTATTGGGGCACCTGTACGGTTCAGTTGGTTAAGTGTCCTACTCTTGACTTCGGCTCAGGTAATGACCTCACAGTTTGTGAGATTGAGCCCTGCATGGGGTTCTGTGCTGACAGTGCAGATCCTGTTTGGGATTCTCTTTCTCCCTCTCTCTTTGCCCCCACCCCACTCACATTCTCTCTCTCTCTCTCTCTTTCTCAAAATAAATAAACATTTTTGGGGGCACTTGGTGTCTCAGTCAGTTAAGCGTCAACTTTGGCTCAGGTCATGATCTCACGGTTCATGGGTTCGAGCCCTGCGTCGTGCTCTGTGCTGACAGCTCAGAGCCTGGAGCCTGCTTCCAATTCTGTGTCTCCCTCTCTCTCTGCCTGTCCCCTGCTCATGCTCTGTCTCTCTCAAAAATGAATAAATGTTTTAAAAATTTTTTAAAAAATTTTTTAAGTTTTTATTTAGGAGAGGAGTTAAGATGGCAGAGAACTAGGGGAACCCTGGGCTTTCCTAGTCTCAAACACAGCTGTATTGAGTCAGATCATTTGGGGCACCCAGAAAATTGATCTGCAGACTGGCAGAAGGATCTCCACAGCTGGAGGGAGACAGTGTAACAGGTGCAAGGTGAGTGGATGTGAATTGGGGGAGAGAAAAATGGCAGTGCTAGGAAGGGGACAGAGTCCTTTTCGTAGAGAGACAAAATGGAAAGAAAGAGAGAAGGGTTAAGAGAGTATGGCATCAGGGTCGCACCAGAGGAAAACCTCTCTGGACCACGGACTGGGGGGAGAGAGAAGTACTGAGTGTTGAGGGGTTTGTTTGTTTTTTGTTTTGGCAAATAGTGTTTCGAGTTCAAACACTGTTTTGGAAGTGCTCAACTTTATCATGAGGAGAGCTGTGGCACGCCCTCCTGGGGAGGAGAGAGCTGGTCCCAGAGTGCATAATGTAGGGATCTCTGGGGCACACTGAGAGAGAACATTCCCCTTCCTTTTGGAAGAGGGTATGTTGCCTCCCCAAGGACAAAAGACCCTGCAGGTGCCAACAAAAGTGTTTTCATCAGCAGGGGACAGAGGCACACCCAGAGAAAATATAACCTTTGCTGCTTTTAGCCGTGCTACACCATAGATTCCGCACACTGTGCAGGCATGGGACTGTTTTTCAGGAATAAAGGACTTCAGACACAGCATGGAGATGCTCTACTCCAGAGGAGGGGGTGGGTCCGGGTGGTGTCAGGTCCTTTAAGACTTCAAGTTTTGGGTGGCTCAGTTGGTTGAGCATCTGACTTCAGCTCAGGTTATGATCTCACAGTTCGTGGGTTCGAGCCCCGTGTCAGGTTCTGTGCTGACAGCTCAGAGCCTGGAGCCTGCTTCAGATTCTGTGTGTGTCTCTCTCCATCCCTCTCCCCCTCATGCTTTGTCTCTTTCTCTCAAAAATAAATAAACATTAAAAGAAAAAAAGACTTCAAGTTTTGAATCCCAGCTGCACACCTAAGAAAAAGCTCATCAAGGGATGCCTGGGTGGCTCAGTCAGTTGAGCATCCGACTTCAGCTCGGGTCATGATCTTGTGGTCCATAAGTTCAAGCCCCACGTCAGGCTCTGTGCTGATCGCTCAGAGCCTGGAGCCTGCTTTGGATTCTGTGTCCCCTCTCTCTCTGCTCCTCACCTGCTCGTGCTCTATCTCTCTGTCTCTCAGAAATAAATAAACATTAAAAAAAATTTTTAAAAAGAAAAGAAAAAGCTCATCACAAGTGCCCTCTTTAATGCCCATCACCTATTTAACCCATCCCTCCCCCCCAACTCCCTCCAGTAACCCTCAGTTTGTTCTCTATAGTTAAGAGTCTGTTTCTTGGTTTGCCTCTCTCTCTTTTTTAGTCCCTTTGCTCATTTGTTTTGTTTCTTAAATTCCACATATGGGTGAAATCATATGGTATTTGTCTTTCTCTGACTGACTTTTCTCACTTAACATTATACTTTCCAGCTCCACCCATGTCATAGCAAATGGTGAGATTTCATCCTTTTTTTCTTTTATAATAGAGTTATTAGAAATCTCAAGGTCACTGGCAAAGCAATAATATGTTGTTTCATTCATACTCTAGGTAGAATGAGTGAGATTTTAGCCTTAATTTAATAGGTGAAAATGGTGCTCCTTGTTAATAATTACTTACTTTTCTTCAATTAGTGAATTTAACATGTCTAAAAGAAAATAAAGAAGTACAGAATTCTGTACCCTTAATGCAAAATTAATATTTTAAACACATTGCTTGGTCAAGTTTTGTTGAATTAATGCTATTTGACAGTAAGGATTTGACAAATTAACTGCCGCCCTTCAAATCCTTCCTGCAATCTGTAGCAGAATCCATTGCAAATGTTGCCAACATCACCAACCCACAGAGCTTCATGGCTCTCAGTCACCTCTGTGTCAACGCCGTTGACCAAAACTGATGAAGGTTCTTCCCAGAGCATCGTGTTGATCTCCAGAGCAGATGTTTATGTCGTGAGTCATGCCGTTGCAAGTGTCAGAAATGCTTGTGGCTAATGTATTTTCTTCTTTTTTCTTTCTTTTTTTTTTTTGAAAGGAGCAAGCTTTTTTATTGTTTTTTTTTTCCTGTAACCCATTTCATTTTATTTTTTCTAAACTTATTTATTGTTTAATTTACATCCAAGTTAGTTAGCATATGGTGCAACCATGATTTCCGGAGCAGATTCCTTAATGCCCCTTACCCAGTTAGACCATCCCCCCCTCCCACAACTCCTGCAGCAACCCTCTGTTTCTTCTCTATATTTAAGAGTCTTTTATGTTTTGTCCCCCTCCCTGTTTTTATATTATTTTTGCTTCCTTTCCCTTATGTTCATCTGTGTTGTATCTTAAAGTCTTCATATGAGTGAAGTCATATGATATTTGTCTTTCTCTAACTGACTAATTTCACTTAGCATAATACACTCTAGTTCCATCCACGTAGTTGGAACTGGCAAGATATCATTCTTTTTGATTGCTGAGTACTACTCCATTGTGTGTGTGTGTGTGTGTGTGTGTGTGTGTGTGTACCACATCTTATTTATCCATTCATCCATCGATGGATATTTGGACTCTTTCCATTCTTTGGTTATTGTTGATAGTGCTGCTATAAACATTGGGGTGCATGTGCCCCTTTGAAACAACATACCTGTATCCCTTGGATAAATACCTAGTAATGCAATGGCTGGGTCGTGGGGTAGTTCTATTTTTAATTTTTTGAGGAGACCCCATACTATTTTCCAGAGTGGTTGCACCAGTTTGCATTCCCACCACCAGTGCAAAAGAAATCCTTTCTGTCCGCATCCTCGCCAGCATCTGTTGTTTCCTGAGTTGTTAATTTAGCCATTCTGACAGGTTTGAGGTGGTATCTCATTGTGGTTTTGATTTCTATTTCCCTGATGATGAGTCATGTTGAGTATTTTTTCATGTGTCGGTTGGCCATCTCGATGTCTTCTTTGGAGAAGTGTCTCTTCATGTCTTTTGCCTATTTCTTCACTGAATTATTCATTTTTTTAGGTGTTGAGTTTGAGAAGTTCTCTATAGATTTTGGATAATAACCCTTTATCTGATATGTCGTTTGCAAATATCTTCTCCCATTCCATCGGTTGCCTTTTAGTTTTGCTGATTGTTTCCTTCACTGTGCAGAAGTTTTTATTTTGATGAGGTCCTCATAGTTCATTTTTACTTTTGTTTCCCTTGCCTCTGGAGACGTGTTGAATAAGAAGTTGCTGCGGCCAAGGTCAAAGAGGTTTTTGCCTGCTTTCTCCTCTAGGATTTTGATGGCTTCCTGTCTTACATTTAGGTCTTTCATCCATTTTGAGTTTATTTTTGTGTATGGTGTAAGAAAGTGGTCCAGGTTCATTCTTCTGCATGTCGCTGTCCAGTTTTCCCAGCACCATTTGCTGAAGAGACTGTCTTTATTCCATTGGATATTCTTTCCTGTTTTGTCAAAGATTAGTTGGCCATGCATTTGTGGGTCCATTTCTGGGTTCTTTATTTTATTCTCTTGACCACCTTTGCTGCACCCCAGAGGTTTTGGGCTGTGGTGTTAACATTTTCATTGGCCTCCACATATTTTTAAATTTGCTCTTTAATTTCTTGGTTAGCCCATTCATTCTTTAGTAGGATGTTCTTTAGTCTCCAAGCATATGTTATCTTTCCAAATTTTTTCTTTGGTTGATTTCAAGTTTCAGGGTTCATCCATATTGTATCATGTGCCAGAACCCCATTCCTTTTTATTATGTAGTAATAATCCATTATATGCACATACACTACTGGGCTGTCCTTGTGTGTTAACAGATGCTAAGTAGCATCCCTGACTTCTACTTGCCAGATGGCAGGAGCACTGTTCTCAATTGTGACAACCAAAACATTGCCAGATATCTGCTGGAGCACAAAATCATCCTGATTCAAAACCACTATCTTTGCTTCTTTCTACCTTAATTTACTAGGGAGATATACATTCAGGAATGACATTCATATTTAAATAATAGAAACATCATTACTGAGGCCTAGCTGACAATTTCAATATGGCACTCCACTGAGGTCATAATGTCTACCCAAGGCTGACACTCAGGTAAACTCCTATTCCAGGTGTAGAATTCTTATCAACTGGGGCTCTCAGGGACCGGAGTTCCCCCTTGTAAATAGGCAAGAGTCACCCACGTACTGATCATGTTCCAGAGTTTACCGTCAGAGGGTGCCCACCCTTACTCATCTCATTCCACATGCCTTCGTGCACCTGTAGTCACATAGTAGGTGTTGTCCCAGCACAGAATAGACAAACTCCTTCTGTGTATTTGTACACAATTCTCCACAGTAAAATCTGACTCATAATTGTGTGTCTAATGGGATACCATTTTCTTCTAAGGAAAAGAAAATTATACCTATATCTGTATCTATCTATATCCATTTCTCTCTCTCTCTCTCTCTCTCCCCCTCTATAGATAGATAGATAAGATCAAAGCCCTGGGCAAGAAGGATCAAATCGACTTCCCCTTTCTGAATGCCAATAAGAAACACCAAGTCAGTCAACCATAGTAAATTCCCATAAAACCAAAAATTTTGTTTGATTTTTTAATCTCATGAGAGGGAGAGTTCCCATCCTGCTCATGCTTTTTTGTCACTTTTTATTTTGAACTATTTTTCGACTCACATAAAAGTTGCAAAAACAGCACCAAGAGCATTTCAGTGTACATTTCCCAGAGCTCCCCTTGATGGTGACATAATCTTTCATAATCTTTGTAAATTACCCAAACAAGGAAACAGACCTTAGAGCAATACTATTAACTAGAACTATATGCCTTACTGGGATTTAACCTGAGTTCCCTTTTGGAAACACAGAAGAGACAAGGCTTAATGCATTCACGCTGAATCAGATCGGAAGCCTTTGTCTGATCAAAGTCTTAGTTCATTCAAAGAGGACATAGCCATAGTTGAAAGTATGAATAATCTATCCATTTCCAGGCTCCATGTGGGCCAGTCTGCATTCATCAAAAAGGAAATCACTCTAGGACACCCCTTTTTACATTAATCCACATGCATACATGCATGTCTTTTCTGTCTCAGTTGCTCCAGGCTTCAGCTCTCAGGCCTGGCTGTACTTTCCAAACCTCTCATAGTGCTTTTGAAAATTCCAGTGCATGAGACTCCTACTAGAGCAATTATGTTAAAAATCTCTAGAGGTCAGATTTTTAAAATTCTCCAAGGATCCCAAACCACAGCCCAAGTTGAGAATCTCTCTCACAGATTTTGCAATAAGACTCAAATCGACAGGATCACAGGCTAACCATAAGCTGTAGTGGGAGACAGCCTCCCCACTGAGTTTCACATCAAGGCTCATTTTAATTTGTGTGGCTGAGAGCTGAAGGGACCTGTCCTCTACTGCCCTCCAAGATCATCATGAACAGCTGGCCAAGAAAGAAAGAGGACAGAGAAAGACCACAACCAGAGGCCACTTGTGAGCTAATGTCAAGGAGAAAAATTTGACATCACATCATTTAAAAAATATCAGAAGACATTAAAAAAAATTCTCTACTGGTCTAGTCTTTAGGAGTGGTCATATTATAATCAGACCCAAAGGAAGAAAGTCAAACAGAAATGCCCAGCAAGGGAGTTGAACCTCCTCATTTACAAATGTGATTACCAGATGGTAAATCTGAGAGCAGATTTCTGTAACATCCAGTTAGAATACATACGACTGGAAACAGCATACTGCAGGCATGCAAAAAATGACTTAGTCCCTTGAAGTTAAGACTACGAACCAACTAAAATAACTTACTTATCAAGACTAATACTAGGCTCGGTAAGATTCACTTCCACTCTGTGTTGTGACCGTCATGCAAAACTACTGTGTTATAAACTGCCCTATCCTAACCAGTCCCTTGCCTTACAAGACCCTAACTTGAAATCACCCACCCAGCCTAAGACCCTACAAAGATCCTTCCTTGATTTACCCCTCTCGGACAGTATTGAGATCCTCTCAAGGTGGTGTTTTCCTTTGCTATGGTAAATCTAATAAGCTCAGCAGCTTGTTTTACAGCATTTTCAGGTGGTGTTTTGAAGAGTCAACCGTTGACAACAGCTTCAAGATTCATGGTTACATCACACTTTAAAAGTCCACATGGGGGAAGAATGATGTCAGCAAGATGCAGCATAAGGGTCACTGGTGATCATCTGTTCCCAGAAACATCCTTCAAAACGATGAAGCACACAGGAAAATACCTTCAGGAGATCTAAGATTCAGGTGAGGGATTACAGCACAGAAATAAGAGAAGATGCATTGAAGTAGATGGGGAAAATCAGTTTCACATTGCCTCAGCAACCCTCTCCCAAGACCAGGCAGCACAGATGGATAGAGACACCTTCCTGGGGTGCAGGGAGAGAGAAGTGAGCGCCCTCTTTCACCATGTACACCAGCACCAGGGTAACTCTCACGGATCCAGGCTCCTGGCCCACCTCAGTGCCAGTCCAGCCCCTGTGGACCTAGAATCTGAACCAGTTTCCATAAGCCGAGATTCCTGGAGCACCCCAGCACTCTGGCAGACCGAGGCTCTAGGCAGGTTCCCAGGCACTGAAGCTCCTGGCCAGACTAGTGCCAGGTCAGCTATTATAGACCCAGATTCCTGGCTCACTCCATGGCCAAGCTGAATCGTGTGACCCCAGGTCCCTGGCTTGCCCCAACACCAGGCCTGCCCCTGTGGACCTAGAATCCAGACCAGCTCCCATGGACCCAGGCTCCTGACACACTATGGCAATGGACTGACCTCTGTGGCCCCAGATTCCAGGTAGGTACCCACAGACTCAGCTTCCAACCTTGCCCCAGGACCAGATCAGCCCCAGACTCCCAACTGGCCCTAGCACCTGGCTGATCCCTGTGGCCTTAGGCTCCAGATTGGCTCCCATGGACTCAAACTCTGGTCTTCCCTGGTGCCAGGTTGGCCCCTGGACTTCCAGACCAGGTACCACAAACCCAAACACCAAAGCCACTTCAGTAGTCTCTGATGCCTGTTTGGTCTCCATGAACCCAGGATCCAAGCCCAGTCATATGGACTCAGGTCCTAAGCCCAAGTCTGTGAATCCAGGTTGGTCCCCATGTATCTAAGCACTGGACCCCTGTCCATCTGGCAACCCAGGTAAGACTGCCTGCTTGAGAACTCCAGTAGCAAGCATGTAAAAAAGCCAGTTTTATTGGTCAAAAATAGTGGAATGTTGGCAATTTCATATGACTCAGCCTAGTATTACGTTCTCTACTTTTGTCTATGGTTGGCTGATTTCCATAATTAAAGGTTTTTAAAAACTGGCACTTAATGTATCAATCAGTTCCGTGGGTGCTTATTGAGCGGACATATGACCTGAGATTTCTGGCAGTGACCTCCTAAAACTGAATTCCTAAATATGCAAAGATAGAGACTCCCACAGATGCCACCCTGGGACCAATATTCAGAGCAAGGGTCTGGCTGCAGACCCATGCAGCCAGCCTCTCTCTTGGCGTGTGTCCATCAGGTGAGATTCCACTTGCCCGCTTAGCAGAACTGGAAGGCAGCCACGGTGTCTTTACAGACAGCTGCCCTCTTGGGGGTAAGTGGGGCTGGAGGTAGTCTTTGTTTCTTGGTGTGACATCACTGGGTGAATGTATGGAGGTATTTCTTGGTTCTTGAGCTGATGAGGAACACTGGCTTCAAAGAAGAGTGGTCACCTCCTCTAGGGGAAGCCCTTGACCTTGGAGAGATCCCCAAGGAGAGGTTGAAGAGCCATTGGTAAACCTACAACTTGCACCCAGTTGCCTCCTAAAGACCTGAAATAGTCAATACAGGCGTCCTACTTCCATATCCCAGCCCCCACAGGAAACTGAGGTATTCAGGGAACAGACGTGAAATGGGACAGTTTGTCTAACAAGGAGCCTTGGGAATTGACTTCTCATTGGCCCAGAAATTGTAAATATTCCCTCTGTTCTTACAATTCATCCCCACCCTAGCTTGTCTTCTTTGAGCCAGGTGGATACCTACCTGTGCCTCTGTGAGGCATCCTCTTTGTCTCCGGGATCTGGTCCTCTTTGGGCAACAGAACCAGGATCTCCATTGACCATCACCAGGGAGGAAACTGAGCCAAGTTTGCCTCAGTGATAATGTCAAGAAGAGGAAAGATATCCCAGTAAGTGGGTTTGGAGGACAAGGAGAGAGAGCAAGAGAGAGAACCTTGATGAATGTTGGCAGAGTAGGTGGCAGCCTTTGTGTTTCCAGAAACACTGGGAGATTTTATGTGGCTGAGTTCACTCATTTCCCAGCCCAGAATTCAATAACCACACCTATCTACCTAGCTCAACCTCATGCAGCTGTGATGCCACCAATCTCTTTCCAAAACCAGTGATTTATAACACAGTTCCTAGTATCTGAACCTGATTTTCCAAGCCCACTTGAGCACCTTGAAGAACAGAGGCATTCCCTCTAAGACATTTGTATTATTCCCACCACTGAGTCCTTGAAGCCCTTGGATTTCTTGATGTTTTCAGGCTGAGAGGCCCTAGAAACAAGTCTGGGGATTCATCTAGGGTAGGATTTAGGCCTACTTGAGTAGAGCCTAACCAAGAAGATGAAGGGAGCACATGAGTCTCCCAGTTCCTGAGACTTAAAGCTTTCCCAAGAGCTTTGGACAGACAAGGAGGGACAGAGTAAGTGGGTGATAGCCTAGGTGTGCAGGACAGAAGAATGTGAGATGAGCACATTGATTCAGTTAGTAATTTAATCTATAGGGTACTCACTAGCTCCTTTTGTGTTAAAAAAATACCTGAGTCTTTTAGCCAAATTATGATACCATGAGGTAGGATGTTGTCAGTGCCACAGAGTGGCATAGCCTCTGATCTGATGCCAAAACACAGAGTAAGAAACCACCTTTGACAAGGGGGCTCTGTAGCAGTGAAATCTGGTGGAGCATGGTCAGGGGGACAGGGAACTCCAGGAAGAAAGAATATAAAAGGACAGTGTGCCTCAGTGGAAAGGCTGTGAGCTTTGGACTCAGGAAGACATACAGCAGAGCGAAGCTCACCTTTAGGAGCTGTGGGAGCTACGCCTCCTTTCTCCTCTTTGGGCCTCAATGATCACACCTGTAGAAAGGGATCATAATCTCTTCCCCATGGTTTGTCACTAGGATGATATGTCATATATGTAAGCATCTATCCTAGTGCTTGGCACATATTATGAACTTATTAAATGATTTGAAATGTGAAGAAGCATGGAGACAGAAATAGCAGGGAAGGATGGGATTTTAATAAAGGGATTGACCTACTGTCCCCCAAATCTGCTGTAAAACATAATTTTAGGAGGGCAGTAGTAAATAAAGTGAGAAGTATAGATTTGCATGGGTGTCTGAACCTTTGAAGAAATAAACACTTCTTCCAGACTTCATGGACTGACTTCAGTAAGAGAACAATTTCACTTGTGGGCGGGGGTATGCTGGAGCATGCGGTGACCCGGGGTCTAGCCGTGTGGGGTGCTAAGTGCAGGGGCTTGTGGTGGCTTGGACAGGGAGGTGGTGATGTCTTTTCAGCCCAGACTGCTGGGACCCACAGCGTTGACACCTGTGTGGTGGGTGGTCCTTGGTGAGTGCTGCAGGGAGGTCTACAGTGGCTGCAAGGGCTCTTGGGGTCCTCAGCAGTGCCTTCAGATCCTTCGGCTAGGGAACTCAGCAGGCAGCAGGGGTGGCTGGAGCCAGTGAGGTGCACGCACTTGGCTGTGGGGACCAGGGGCAGGTGCCTATATATGGCAGGGGCTGGTTGCAGACACACATGTAGTGGGGGGGGGCAGGGTAGCAGCAAGGGCTGAGGCCAGCTATGGACTCGCTGGCAGCTTGTGGAGGCCCTGGCTATTGGCGTGCTTTCCCATGGCTGCATACACGGAGGCCAATAATGGGTAGCAGGCCAAGAGCTTGTAGGTACACAGCTGGGGTGGCTGGTCCCAAGCACACACATGGTTGTGAGGGTCAGCAGGAGAGTCTAGTCTGGCATCTTGCACTTGTGTGGCTGCAGAGGCCTGAGCTGACTGCAGGTGAGGTTCCTGGGTTCTTGCCCGGGCAGGGAGGGACCCAGGCAGCTGGCTTCCATGAATGGAAATCCCTGTGGGGTGAAAGCTGGTGAAATCTTCAGGTAGTCCTGGCAGCTGTGCTTATTTACCATTGATTCCTTCTTCAGGGGTAAACTCTGCTGAGTTTAATCTGCAGAGCAGATCACTGGGAATTGTAGTCACTTATACTGTGGGGCTGCTTTTCTTCCTTGTTTTCAGCTGTCTCTATACATTTCAGCTTTGTAGGGTTTGGGGAGGGTAAAACCGAAGCGAGTCCTTTACACGGTGCTCCAGAAGGCTGGAGAAGCTGGCTGCTCGCCTGACTCCTTCTTTACTGGTAAGGGGATTTCTCTGCAGCTGGGAATGTACCTCTTGATGCTTACCACTGCTAACTTGGGGGATAGGATAGTGCAGGCAAACAGATGCTGTCTTTCTTCTTCTCTTCTGTGATTGATCTCCGGTTTTGTGTTCCACTGAGTTGCGAAAACTCCTTGAGTGGATTCTAGAGTTCTCCCAGAGCTTGTTTTTATTCAATAGCTGGCTAATTGTTGATCTTTGCAGAGGGGCAGAAAGGCTGGGTCTTCTGTGTTGCCATTTTGGTCCTTTGTGCTTCTTGGCTGATTTTAGTCAACCTGGGATGATTTAAAAATATCCTTTAGCTGTGGGGTGCCTGGGTGGCTCAGTCGGTTAAGTATTCGACTTTGACTCAGGTCATGATCTCACAGTTGTGGGTCTGGCATCAGGCTCTGTGCTGACAGCTCAGAGCCTGGAGCCTGCTTTGGATTCTGCGTCTCTCTCTCTCTCTCTCTCTCTCTCTCTCTCTCTCTACCCCTTCCCCGCTCATGCTCTGTCTCTCTCTCACGCAAAGACAAAAATAAATATCCTTTAGCTGTAATGACCATGACCACGAGTATAAAAGCTTTCAGTGAGATCTCTGAGTCTTTCTAGCAAATTGATGAACTGCAGGGGGCTTGGGGACTCCCTTGAAACTTGCAATTGGTGTCAGACATGGGAATGATCTTGTGGACTGTGTTCTCTTTAATTTTGTAGTGTGCCAATTCCCCACAGTCAGTGTCAGAGCGGAATTCACTAGAATGACCCACTCACTGAAAAACATTCATCCTTCCACTTTGACTCTTGGATGACCTCAGGGTCACCCTGTGTATGGAACCGAAGCTGTGCTGTAATCAGTTATTAGAGATAAAAGTTATCCATAGAATTTAAAAAAGATGGATCTAAATCCTGAGGATTGGCTCACTGAATGCATCAGGAAATATAAGCTAACAAGAAATTAGCCAGTTTCCAGGCAATCACTTAGTTACTATTACCTGTAATAGCTAAAATGTAGTTGAAGGACAATATTGGGGCAGATCCTGACTCTGGTCCAAGTTTGAATATAGGACAAAGGAAAGTCTGCATACACAGCTGGTGAATCAGACGGATTTGGTGACTGAGGCTCCAGATGGCTGTTGATAGGACACTTACTCTGCACTGGGCTTTTCATACCCAGTGGCAGATAAAAATGCTCAAGATACTATGAAAGGGCTGAATCAGAAGACACTGTATCACTGTGGACCACTTAGTCACATCCGATCAAGGAGCACACTTTCATCCTCAGAGTAGTAGTTTGGTGGAGCATTGCAGTGAACATTTGAAACAGTGTTGTCTAAAACAGGAGAGATATAAAGTCATGATGTGTTGGCTTACATACCTTTACAAGTGTGATACCACACTGAACCTGAGGGTGCCCAGGAATACCTTCACCAGATAAACCCCTGCACTTATCTAGGGGATCTGGGTCAGTAAGTTCGGGGCAGGATAGTGTTGTGGCTATGCATCTTCCTTACATCAACTTTATTTTTCCTGCTTGATGCAATGGTCCCAGGACTGGTGCTACTCTGTGCATGCTGGGTATGAGGAGAATCCCTCATCAAGGAACTCTAACTCTACTTCTAAATCTTTATGTCAGAATTCCCAAGAGCCTGACAACTTAGATTTTTGCCTTCATCCCATCTAGGAAAATTGGGGTAGTCGAGACAGCCACTAGCTCTATACCCGTAAAACTTCATTCCATACAAGTGGGGGCAGACTGAGGGGGTAGAACTAGGTCGAATATTTCTGCCCACCATGTGGACCAGCAGACTTACAGAACAAAGGTGTGCAAGGTTGGGCGAAAGGAAGTGATAAATGGGAAAAAAGGAGGAACAGTTATTGAGGGTAGAGGGATACATAGACTAGGCAGTTAGGGAAACCCAATATTCTACTGGTGCCTTGACGCAGGC
Organism: Panthera uncia; assembly: GCF_023721935.1. Lineage (NCBI taxonomy): Eukaryota > Metazoa > Chordata > Mammalia > Carnivora > Felidae > Panthera > Panthera uncia. The sequence continues at coordinate 6,249,815 of NC_064816.1, read as the reverse complement.
TCTGAGCAAAGGATGATATTGTTTCTTAGCTCAGTTATAGAAGATGCTGAGGCCACCACTCCTTTTGGAACCTGACCAAGTCAGATGGAAGGCTGCCAGTCTGAATGGCATTGCTCTGGATGACATTTTGGTCATATGATATGAGAACGGACTGGACTCATTGTTAGTGACTGAGTGCAACTCTGGTAATGTTCCCAGTGTCTTTGACTTGTATTTTTCAGTTTGTATCTTCTAATATCCTGCAATATATTATAACATTAACACTGTTAGTAAGAATATAATACTGATATTGATGGCTTCACATATTGGGAAATTGAGTTAAAATCCCCCTCATTATGAATACTAATGGAAAATGGTCTGAGGAAGAGCCGATTTTAGTAATCATCAATTACTTTCTACGCTAAATAATTCACAAGCTTATCATAATGTATAAATAGAGGTAGATCAAGCGACAAAAATACAACAATGGATGTAATGGCTTTATAGGGTGGATTAGTTATTTCTTCAAATTTATCCCTATCCATACTGATGGCAAGAAATGTTAGGCATATCATCATTTTGCTGTAAGACAGCCTTAGCCAAGGACAGCAGTGTCTGCCTGTGTGATAAAGAATTTATCCCTGCTCAAAAAATTTCTGGGATGTATTCTCTAAGCCCTTTGAATGTCATGCCTTGTAAGAGAGTCTTAGTTTGTCTGGAGATCTTGAGTCACATTTGTAGTGATTTGAGGTGGGGATTGGCCCTACCAGATAGTCTTAGGGAGGAAATGGCCACAATAGGTAGTAATAACACGATTTCAGGAGGGGATTCGGGTCACATGGTATCAGCCAATCTTCAGAGGACTGGAGCTTAGAGACTGATATGAGGGACGAGGACAGTCATTTGTTCCCACGTGATGGAGTCTCCGTAAAAATTCCAAACACTGAAGTTAAGGAGAGCTTCCCTGATTGGCAATATTCTGTGTGTATTAAAGACGATGCCGTCTTGACTCTGGTGATAGTTGACAACGGAGGCTCAATATTTGGTATTTTACTGGGCTCTGCCCTGTGTGCTGCTTTTATTGGTTGATTTTAATCTGCACCCTTTAGCTGTAACAAACTACTTTTTAATTGAAGGATAGTTGACATGCCATGGTACGTTGATTTCAAGTGTACAACATAGTGATTCAACAATTCTATACATTATTCAGTGCTTACCACAATAATACAGTTACCATCTGTCACCATACAAAGTTATTAGAATACGATTGGCAGCTGTAATAAACTCTAACTGGGAGGATAATAATTGTAACCATGAATATAACAGCTGTGTGTCTTTCTAGTGAATTATGAAAATGTGGGTTGTTAGGGAGCCCCTAAACATGCAGTTAGTGTCAGAATGAGGGCAGTCTTGTGGAATGAGTTCCTTCCGACTTTATAATGGGCCAACTGTCACACTCTGATAGCATTTGGTGATTTCCATGGTGTAAGTAAGATCACAATGATCAATTTTAGACTACTGACATTTTAACAAAATTTATTAAAGTTTAAGTATCTACTCTTGTGAGACAATATAAATAAACTTCAAAACACCTTTCCTGTTCCAGGTGGTATGATGAAAATTTATTTATTTCCGATGTATCCATCATACCAAGTTAGAAGTTAACTTCATACCAAGTTAGAAGTTACATACTCTATGTTCTTTATTTTAGTGGTTTCATAAAATCTTTTATCATATGTGTTTGACAAAGAAGGTCCAAAATACTCGATATTTCTATTCTCCTGCAAAGCAATACAAGAACATTGTAATTTTTCATTCTAATTACCTCTATTGTATTCTGTTATTGTTGCTTAATATTTTAATTCACCTTGATTATGCACATTTTACAATTATTACTTTATAGACTCAGTGTTTTGTTTAAATTTTTCCTACACATATACCAATTTCTTAGTAAACCATTGCTTCTTGGACATCACTTACTCTGTGGATTCGATTTATTTTAGCCTGACACATATTCTTGAGTAATTCTTTCAGCAAAAACCCATGCGTGCTGTCCTCTCCCAATATGTATCTGAAGTGGCAATACCCCAGTCAAGGTCCTTTGAACTGAGTCTTCAAACCTGTGTTGTTGCAATGTATCAATTGTTCAAGGTGCAAAATATGTATAAGCTAGTATTGTAAATAACACAGATAAGCAATTGGTTATAAGCTCATCTAAACTTCTGGACTCATCTCCATGGCATTCATGTAACTTCCCCCTTTCAATACTTTCAGAGGAATGATACCCATGGAACCAAGGAACCAAACCAGTGCATTCGAATTCATCCTCCTGGGGCTTTCAGAAACTCCAGAGCAGGAGACCCTCCTCTTCGCTCTGTTCCTCTGCATGTATGTGGTCATGGCCATGGGAAACCTTTCAATCATCCTGGCAATCAGCTCAGACTCCCACCTCCACACCCCCATGTACTTCTTCTTAGCTAACCTATCTTTGGTTGATTTCTGCCTGGCCACCAACACAGTCCCCAAGATGCTGGTGAACATCCAAATCAGGAGCAAGTCAATCTCCTATGCCTGCTGCCTGACCCAGATGTACTTTTTCCATTTCTTTGGCATCGTTGACAGTGTCCTGATTGCCGTGATGGCTTATGACAGGTTTGTGGCTATATGTCACCCCTTACACTATACCACCATCATGAGCCCACGCCTCTGTGGCCTGCTGGCCGGTAGCCCATGGGTGTTTTCCTACTTTATATCCCTCACTCATATTCTCCTGATGGCTCGTCTGGTTTTCTGTGGGAACAATGAGCTACCTCACTACTTCTGTGACCTCACTCCCCTTCTCAGGCTTTCTTGCACTGACACGTCTGTGAACAAGATCTTTGTGCTCATTGTGGCTGGGCTGGTGATAGCCACACCTTTTATCTGCATCCTGGCCTCCTATGCTCGCATCATTGTGGCCATCATGAAAGTCCCTTCTGCAGGAGGCAGGAAGAAAGCCTTTTCCACCTGCAGCTCCCACCTCTCTGTGGTTGCTCTCCTTTATGGGACCACCATTGGGGTCTATCTGTGTCCCTCCTCTGTCCGCACAGCTGTGAAGGAGAAAGCCTCTGCTGTGATGTACACTACAGTCACCCCCATGCTGAACCCCTTTATCTATAGCTTGAGGAACAGAGATCTGAAGGGGGCCCTGAGGAAGCTTGTCAACAGAAAGATCACTTCATCTTCCTGACCACAAGGACACCTGGAAACTTCCAGGAAGTAGGATCTCAACATCTAGGGTCTTGGGCACAAGCATAGAATTGCACAGTTTGGGAAAACAGCCACTTTGGAGTTTGAGTTGTAGAAGTTTCGAAGGAAATCTCAAGATGGCCCTGTTACTATGTTCTCAATTACTGGGACAAGTAAGGATGTGTCAAGATCAGTCTAGCCCTACCAGATTGGATTTGTCCTGATTCAAAATCCAGTTAGCTTTCCACAAATATTTATTGAGTTCATATTCTGAACTTGATATAGGTGCTAGCCAGGGAGTGGTGAGGAGACACAAGATTCCTATTGTGTGGAGTTTATAGCTGCATGTGGGAGATGACACTGGCCACTAACTATAATAGAACGAAATATGCACATGAGGGCAAGGATAGGGCAGAGTAGGAAAACCCAACAGAGTCTGGAAGGGGGGATCAGGGAAGGTTTCCTAAAAGAGATGATCCTTCACCTCAAAGGATAAGATGATGTTTTTCAGGCAAATATGAGGAGAAAGAGTATCAGGAAAAAAAAAAAAACAGTATGTGAAAAGACGAGAGAGCAAGAGAAAGTGAAAGTGAAATATCCAGTTATGGTGAATGACTTGGGTCACAGATCAAGGACTTTGGGACCACCTCAAGAGTTTTGCTTTTTCCAGAGAACCAGGCAGTTAATTGACTTCCAGGGACCAAAGTCAGGGAGCATGTGAATGAATCATGCCCCCCCCCCCCCACTTCACTCCTATTCTATCTTCTGGAGAAACAAGATGGCATGACCTAGATAAAAGTTGCACAAGTCACAAGGGAAAAAATTCAGACCATGCATTAAGGGGATGAGGAATAGTATAAGGCTTTCAAAGAGAAAAATGCCAATCAATTGAATCATGAATGTCTAAGCCAAAAGGAAGCTAAGGCATATCTCCATCACCATATATATGCCTGTGGAATGCATAGGAGTAGTAACACTGCTTACAACAGAAGTGAGAGCTATTCATTATGAGTTTATCTTGTGCCATACACCGTACTGTGTTTCTTTTCTTTGTTTCATTTAGTCATTCTAAAGCCCCTATGAAGGTAATACATTTCTTTTTTTTTATTATTATTATTGGGTAGTAGTGCTAATACTCATATGGAGATTTACAACTGAAGTGAAATGAGTGGTGCCTTTTCAGGGGCCAGAAATTTTCAAATGGTGCTAAGGAGCTGACATCATCTTAAGCCGAATGGCTTTGAATAATCACACATCCAATTTGCCTTTGGTACTTCCTTCCATGAAAATTAAATTAGAATTTCTCAGTTGAACAAACAGATACCAGACCTGGTGCTGTTATGGCAACTATTAGCGACAGCACAGGTAGAAAAATACATTTAGTGGGGGAATGTCCTAATGGATAAAATACAGAATTTAATAATTTTGGAGTTTGCAATGGAGTACCCATGCATCTGGTCATGGCATGTTTTGGATAACCAAAAACACAGGCGAAAGTTGATCCACAGCCTCTCCCTTCCTAAGTTTCCTTCCATTCTCTTGCCACATGCATGGAAGTAATCACAGTGTTGGCTGGGAGAGAGTTGGAATTTGCAAACTTGGAAGACTGTTACAACCTGGGACTCAGAATATTTGTGAATATTTCTCTCTGATACAGAAAGATATGGCTTCAGCTCAAGCACTGATTTGACCCCCTCCCCCTCTATGGAATGAAAGATTCATTGTCCAATAAAAATCTCTTAAGATTTTGTTAGCTAAACTGCTTCAATTGTTTTATGTTAAGACATAAAAAAATGCTGATTCAAAGGGGCACACATACCCCAATGTTTATAGCAGCACTATAAACAATAGTCAAATTATGGAAAGAGCCCAAATGTCCATCAGCTGATAAATGGATAAAGATGTGGTATGTGTGCATGTATGTATGTATGTATGTGCGTATGTGTGTGTATGTGTATATACATATACATGATGGAATATTACTCAGTGATCAAAAAGAATGAAATCTTGCCATTGCAACAACGTGGATGGAACTAGAGGGTGTTATGCTAAGTGAAATAGGTCAGTCAGAGAATGACAAATATCATATGATTTCACTCATATGTGGAATTTAAGAAATTAGGAGGAGGGAAGGAAAAATAAGACAAAAAGAGAGAGGGCACCAAGCCATAAGAGAGTTTTAAATACAGAGAACAAACTGAGGGTTGCTGGAGGAGAGTTGTTGGGGGGGGATGGGCTAATGGGCGGGAGCATTAAGGAGGACACTTGTTGGGATGAGCAGTGGATGTTTATATGTAAGTGATGAATCACTAAATTTTACTCCTGAAACCAATACTACATTATATGTTAACTAACTTGGATTTAAATAAATTAAAAAAAAAATTTTAGGGGCTTCTGGGTGACTCAGTCCCTTAAGCGTCTGACCTCGGCTCAGATCATGATCCTGCGGTTCATGGGTTTAAGCCCCATGTCAAGCTCTGTGCTGACAGCTCGGAGCCAGGAGGCTGCTTCAGATTCTTGTTTCCATCTTTCTCTCTGCCCCTCCCCCACTTGGGTTCTTCTCTCTCTCTCTCTCTCTCCCTCTCTCTCTCTCTCTCAAAAATAAACATTAAAAATTTATTTTTTATTTTTTATTTTATTTTTATTATTTGAGAGAGAGCAGGGGGAGGGGCAGAGAGATAGAGGGAGAAAAGATCCCAAGCAGGCTTCATGCTGTCAGCACAGAGCCCAATGTGGGGTTTGAACTCACAAACCGTGAGATCATGACCTGAGCTGAAATCAAGAGTTGGACATCAACTGACTGAGCCACCCAGGCACCCCCCACATTTTCTTTTTTTAAAAGGAGATTGCATCCTCTGGGCAAATATCTAGTAGTGCAATTGCCCGGTCATAGGGTAGCTCTATCTCTAAGTTTCTGAGGAGCCTCCACACTGTTTTCCAGAGTGGCTGCACCAGTTTGCATTCCTGTCAACAGTGTAAGAGGGTTCCCTTTTCTCTGTACTCTCACCAACATCTTTTGTTTCCTGTGTTGCTAATTTTAGTCATTCTGACAGGTGTGAAGTGATATCTCATTGTGGTTTTGATTTGTATTTCCCTAACGATAAGTGATGTTAAACACTTTTCATGTGTCTGTTAGCGGTTTATGTGTCTTTGGAGAAATGTCTGTTCATGTCTTCTGCCCATTCCTTCACTGGATTACTTATTTTGAGTGTTGAGTTTGATAAGTTCTTTATAGATTTTGGATACTAGTCCTTCATCTGATATGTCATTTGCAAATATCTTCTACCATTCCATTGGTTGCCTTTTAGTTTTGTTGATTGTTTCCTTTGCTGTGCAGAAGTTTTCTATCTTGATGAAGTCCCAGTAGTTCATTTTTCCTTTTGTTTCCCTTGCTTCCAGAGACATGTCTAGTAAGAAGTTGCTTCAGCTGAGGTCAAAGAGGCTGCTGCCTGTTTTTTCCTCTATGGTTTTGATGGTTTATTTTCTTACATTAGGTCTTTCATCCATTTTGAATTTTTGTATATGGTGTAAGAAGGTGGTATAGTTTCATTCTTCTGCATGTCGCTGTCCAGTTTCCCCAGCACTATTTGTTGAAGAAGCTGTCTCTTTTCCATTGGATTTTCTTTCATGCTTTGTTGAAGATTAGTTGACCATATAGTTGTGGGTCCATTTCTGGACCCCATTTCTGGGTTCTCTATTCTGTTCTACTGATCTATGTGGTGTTTTTTTTTTGTGTGTGTGCCAGTACCATACTGTCCTGATGATTACAGCTTTGCAATACAGCTTGAAGTCCAGAATTATGATACATTCCACTTTGCTTTTCTTTTTCAACATTACTTTGGCCATTCATGCTTTTCTTTTTCAACATTACTTTGGCTATTCAGGGTCTCTTCTTGTTCCATACAAATTTTAGAATTATTTGTTCTAGCTCTGTGAAAAATGCTGCTGTTACTTTGACAGGGATTGCATTGAACGTGTAGATTGCTTTGGATAGTGTAGACATTTTGACAATATTTGTTCTTCTAAAATACTGATTTGAAGGGGCGCATGTACCCCAATGTTTATAGTAGCACTATCAATAATAGCCAAATTATGGAAAGAGCCAAAATGTCCATTCACTGGTGAATAGATAAAGAAGGTATGGAGGGGATATATATATAAGATGGAATACTAATCAGCTATCAAAAGAAAGAAATCTTGGCATTTGCAAAGACATGGATGGACCTAGAATGTATTATGCTAAGTGAAATAAGTCAGTCAGAGAAAGATTTCACTTATATGTGGAATTTAAGAAACAAAACTGATGAACATAGGGTAAGGGGAAGAAAAATAAAGTAAGATAAAACAGAGAGGGAGGCAGCCCATAAGAGATTCTTAAATATAAAGAACAAACTGAGGGTTGCTGGAGGGGAGTTGGGACGTGGGCTAAATGGGTGATGGCATTAAGGAGGACACTTGTGATGAGCACTGGGTGTTATATATAAGTGATGAATCACTCAATTCTGCTCCTGAAACAAATACTATACTATACATTAATTAACTTGAGTTTTAACAAAATATTGGAAGAAAAAAACTTAATAAGAAGATTGAATTGGTAATCCAAAATCTCCTAAGAAAGAAAAGCTTGGGACCAGATGGCTTCAGTGGTCCAAACTTTTAAAGAAGAATTAGCACCACTACTACTCAAACTCTTCCAGAAAGAGGACGAACACTTCCAACCTCGTTCTGTGTGGCCAATATTGTCCTGGTATCAAAGCCAGGCAAAGACACTATAAGAAAATAAAATTACAGACCAATATCCTTTATGAATACTAATGCAAAAATCCTCAACAAAATACTAACAAACCCCAACATAGTGACAGGATTGTACATCATGACCAAGTGAGATTGATTCCTGGAATGCAAGAATAGTCCAACACAAGAAAAATCAGTCAATGTATATAGCACATCAATAGAGTGAAGGGGGAGAAACACATGATTATTTCAATTGTTGAAGAGAAATCACTTGATGAAATTTAACAGCCTTTTGTGCTATAAATACCCAAGAAACTAAGGATGGAAGGAAACTACCTCAATACAATAAAGGTCAGACATTAAAAAAAAATAAAAGAAAAAAAACCAACAAATATAGCTGACACCATACTTAATGGTGAAAGACTAAAAGCTTTTCTTCTAAGATCAGGAATAAAACAAGAATGCCTGATCTTATCACTTCTTTTCAACATAATATGAGAAGTCTTAGCCAGAGCAATTAGGCAGGAAAAGTAAATAAAAAACATCCAAAATGGAAAGGAAAAAGTAAAATGGTCTCTGTTCACAGATGGTATGATCTTATATGTAGAAAACCCCAAAGATGTCACACACACACACACACACACACACACACACACACACACGCGCGCGCTAATAAATTCAGTAAAGCTAAACACACTAGAGCTAATAAATTCAGCAAAGCTATACAAAGTTGTACAAAGGATATAAAATCAGCACACATAAATCAGTGTGTATCTACACACCAACAATGAACCATCTGCAAAGGAAATCAAGAAAATAATCCCACTTACAATAGCATCAAAAAAGGATACAATATAATGCTTAGGAATAAACTTAACCAACGGGCAAAAAATTTGTATACTGAAAACTACAAAACATTGTTGAAAGAAACTGAAGAAGACACAGATAAATAAGAAAAACTTCTGTATTCACAGATTGGAAGACTTAATATTGTTAAGATGTCGGTACTACCTAAAGCAAGTGACAGATTCACTATGCCATAAAATCCCTATGCAAATTTCAGCAACATTTTATGCAGAAATAGAAAAATCTACCATAAAGTTCATACGGATTTCAAAGACTCTAAGTAGCCAAGTTACTCTTGAAACATAGGAACACACTCAGAGGTCTCACACTTCATGGTCCTAAAACTTACTACAAAGCACAGTAATCAAAATAGTATGGTACTAGCATAAATACAGACATAGAAATTAATGGAATAGAATAGAGGGCCCAGAAATAAACCCTTGCATATATGGTCAAATGATTTTTGATGAGGGTGGCAAGACAGTTCAGTGGGGTAAAGGACTATCTTTTCAACAAATGGTGTTGGGAAACCAGAATCCACATGCAAAAAAACTGACCCCAAATGTTGGGCCCCTACCTTCCACCATATACAAAAATTAACTTAAAATGGATCAAAGACTCAAACCTAAGAGCTATAGCTATAGAATATTTTGGAAGAAAACATAGAAGGGAAACCTTAGGACATTGGATTTTGCAACGATTTCTTAATTATGGCATCAAAGTCACAGACAACAAGAGAAAATCCAGATAAATTGTCCTTCATCAAAATTTAAAAATTTTGGAGCTTTCTGAGTGGTCTGTATGCCCCAAAGGTACCACAAGGGAAAGCTAGTGGGAGCTGCTGCCTTGTGCCCACTGGTAGATCTGGGGTCACTGTGGTCTCCTGCTCCACCTGAAACTTCCAAACCTTATGGTAATGTCTCTTAGATCAACTCTAACTCAGAAAGGGATTGTGGAAGACCTGATTCAGGGTTAGACACTTTAGACACAGTGAAATCACCCCATGAAGCATTGTTCTGTTCTATTCTTTTACTGAAATCATGTACATGTGTGTCCCCATATGTAAATGTGGTTGCCAGTGGTTAAATTATGGGTTTGGTTACATGCAATAAATATAAAATTTGTATATAGAAAAATTTTTTTAAAAACTTCTGCACATCAAATGACACTATCAACAGAATGAAAAGGCAACTCATGGAATGACAAAAATGTTTGCAAACCATGTATCTGATAAGGGATTAGTATCTAAGATATATAAAGAACTCCACGTCATCAACAATGACAGAACCAAACAATGCAATTAAAAATGGGAAAGGATTGGGCGTCTGGGTGGCCCAGTCAGTTAAGCATCAGACTTCAGCTCCGGTCATGATCTCACAGTTTGTGAGTTAGAGCCCCGCATCGGGTTCTGTGCTGACAGCTCAGAGCCTGGAGCCTGCTTCGGATTCTGTGTCTCCCCCTCTCTCTGCCCCTTCCCTGCTCACTCTCTGTGTTTTTCTGTCTCTCAATAATAAATAAATGTTTAAAAAAATGGGAAAAGGTTTAAATAGACATTTTTCTAAAGACGATATACAAATGGCCAATAAGCACATGAAAAACTATTCAGTATCATTATTCATTAGGAAAGTGCAAATCAACCCCAATGAGATACCACTTCACACTTATTAGGATGACTATTATAAAAACAAACAAAACAAATGGAAAAAAAGTTTTGGCAAGTATATGGATAAACGGGAAACTTTGCTGGTTAGAAATATAAAATGGTGTAGATGTTATGGAAGATAGTAAGGCATTTCCTCAAAAAATGAAACCTAGAATTATCATATGATCCAACATTCCACTTTTGGGTATATGCCCCCAGAAATTTAAAGCAAAGACTCAAATGGATGCTTATACATCTATGTTCATAGCAGCATTATTCACCATAACTACAAGTGTGGAAGCAACCCAAGTGTCCATTGCTGCTACAACATGGATGAATCTTGAAGACACTATGCCAAGTGAAATAAGCCATACACAAAAATCCAAATACTGTGTGATTCCAATTATATGAGGTGCAAAGAGGAGTCAGATTCATAGAGACAGCGAAATGGTACTCCCAGTGGCTGGAGGGAGAGGGGATGGGGAGTTAGCCTTTAAGGAGACAAGGTTTTAGTTTGGGAAGATGAAAAGTTCTGGAGATGGATGGTAGGGATTCACAAATGTGAATGTGCTTAATGCCACTGAACTGTACAGTTAAAAATGGTTAAAGTGGATGGGTACCTGGGTGGCTCAGTCAGTTAAGTATCCAACTTCGGCTCAGGTCCTGATCTCACAGTTCATGAGTTTGAGCCCCACATCAGGCTCTGTGCTGACAGCTCAGAGTCTGGAGCCTGCTTTAGATTCTGCATCTCCTTCTCTCTCTGCCCCTCTGTCTCTCTCTCAAAAATAAACAAACACTAAAAAGGTTAAAAATGGTTAAAGAGAGAGAGATAAAATCTTTTCCTTTAAGCAGTAAGAATATGAGTGATTTTACTTTCTCTTTTGTGTCTTCCCGTGTTTTCCAAGTTTCCTTCAATTAACATTCTTGCTTTGGTAAAAGAATCATGGATGCATTTTAAAAATACATTTTAAAGGATGTTCAAGAAAAATAAAGGCTATTTTGAAAGTTGACTCTTATCAACCACGTCTAATGGCAATAGCATCAGGGAAAAAAAGAACAGGGGAAACGAAATCATATTTTAGAGGCAATTTATAAGGTGACTTTAGTGAGTGGAATACTGTCCACCTCCCTTCCCCGAAATTCATGTCCACCCAGAACCTCAGACTGTGACCTTATGAAGATTAAGACTTTTTTTTCAGGTGAAATAAAGGTAAGGATTTTAAGATGAAACCATTTTAGGATTGGCACTAAATCCAACAACTGGCATCCTTATATAAGGAAGGGATAGCTTTGAGGCACACAGAGCAGAAGGTCATGTGAGGACGAATGCAGATATTGGGTTTATATAGTCCCACGCCAAAGAATGCCAAGGGTCTCCAGCTGCCAGAAGAAGCTAGGATAGAAGCAGAAAATGGATTCTTTCTCAGTTTCCAGAGGGAGCTAAGCCTGCCCAAACCTTGATTTTGGACTTCTGGCCTCCAAAACTATGAGAGAATAAATTTTGGTGTTAAAAAAAAACGTTAAAAATACAGGGATTCAAATAATGATTGAAAAAAACCCCACACTCATTGTCACCTGTGGAAAATGTTAGACAGCCAAGAAATTATTTTGAAAATCAATAAATAGATGGAAATAATATTAAGATTCAAGCATTTTTTTTTTTACCAACACTCCTCTACAAATAGTACCTCAGACTGACCAGAGACTTAAGGAGGGGAAGTTTATTTTTGTAGTATTCCAGCTCATAAATGAATGCCTGGTAGACATTTATTTGCAATCTTTCATCAAATATTGTGTTTATACAATGAATCTCAATGACTGCAGATTTCACAAAAAGAGAGACAATGGAAAATATGTGCTTCGTCCAGCATTACAGTTTGTAGGGATATAAACTGGTGCGGCCACTATGAAAAACAGTGCAAAGCTTCAAGAAATAAAAAAAAATGGAACTACGGTATGATCCAGCCATCTCACTTCTGGGTATATGTCCAAAGGAAATGAAATCAACTTGAGGAAATACCTATATGCCCATGTTCACTGCAGCATTATTCACACTAGTCAAGATAAGGAAACAACCTAAGTTGTCCATTGACGAATGAATGAGGAAAATATGGTAGGTATATGTACAATGGAATATTATTCAGTCTTAAAAATGAAGGAAATCCTTATACTAAGTGAACTAAGTCAGAAAAAGACAGATATCATATGTTTTCACTCATATGTGGAATTTGAGAAATTTAACAGAAGACCGTGGGGGAAGGGAAGGAAAAGTGAGTTACAAATAGAGAGGGAGGCAAACCCATAAGAGACTCTTAAATACAGAGAACAGACTGGTGGGGGGCTGGGGGGCTGGGAAAATGGGTGATTGGCATTGAAGAGGGCACTTGTTAGGATGAGCATTTCGTGTTACATGTAAGTGATGAATCATGCGAATCTATTCCTGAAGACAAAACCATATTGTGTACAGTGTATGTTAGCTAACTTGACAATAAATTATTTTTTTAAAAAAACAAAAAAAAAATGAAGGAAATCCTGCAACAACTCGTATTGTTTGTAAAAAGATAACAAATTTTCAGTTATAAGATGAATAACATCTGGAGATATAATGTATACCATGGTGACTGTAGTTAATAATACTGTACCACACCATTGAAATTTGCTAAGGTAGTAGAATTATTCTCACTAAAAAAAAAAGTAAACCTGTGAGGTGATGGATACGTTAATTAACTTGATTGTGGGGATCCTTTCACAATGTATGTGTATATAAAACCATGACTTTGTATGCTTGAAATATATCACAAAACAATTTTATTTGTCAATTATATCTTAATAAAGTTGGAAAAAGATATATGCCTTCTGAGGAAAGTGTAGCAACCACCTGTGGAGTATCCTTCTTCCCCAAAATCAAGCCTGATTTTGATTCAAGTGTATACATCTAAACATAAATTTATAACTACAACCATTGCGAGGCATATTTGAGACCATACCATACAAATCAACCAGTAAAATCTAGACCACTTCAACAGATAAATTCCAAGAGGGCATAAACAAGAGGGAAAGAAATCCTAGAACTTAAAAGGGACTTTAAGCAGCAATCAATTAAAAAAATTTTTTTAATGTTTTATTTATTTCTGAGACACAGAGGGAGACAGAATGTGGGCAAGGGAGGGGCAGAGAGAGAGGGAGACACAGAATCCGAAGCAGGCTCCTCCAGGCTCCAAGCTGTCAGCACAGAGCCCGATGCAGGGCTCGAACTCATGAAAGGTGAGATCATGACCTGAGCCCTGAGTCAAACGCTTAACCGACTGAGCCATCAGGTGCCCCTAGACAGCAATCAATTAATTGGAACATATGGGTATTTTGGGATTCTAAACATGAAAAACATGTGAACATTCTAAACATGTGAAAAACATGATAAAAAGCTATGAGGCAATTTGGGTAATTTGAATATTTGAGGATATATATTTATTATTAATATTTTAAAGTAAAATAATGGTATTGTGTTCATTCTTTTAAAAAGAAGGTTTTTTGGAGCACCTGGGTGGCTCAGTTGGTTGGGCGTCTGACTTCAGCTCAGGTCATGATCTCATGGTTTGTGGGTTCGAGCCCCACGTCGGGATCCGTGCTGACAGCTCAGAGGCTGCAGCCTGCTTCAGATTCTGTGTCTCCCTCTCTCTCTGCCTTCCTATGCTCGCGCTGTCTCTCTCTTTCTCTCTCTCTCTCAAGAATAAATAAACATTAAGAAAGATTAAAAATAAAAGATTTTAAAAAGAAGGTTTTTTGGGGGTGCCTGGGTGACTCAGTAGGTTAAGCCTCTGATTTCAGCTCAGGTCATGATCTCACAGTCTGTGAGTTCAAGCCCCACATCAGGCTCTGTGCTGACAGCTCAGAGCCTGGATCCTGCTTCAGATTCTGTGTCTCCCTTTCTCTTTGCCACTCCCCTGAGCGCGCTCTCTCTCTCTCTCTCTCTTTCTCTCTCTCTCTTAAAAAATATTTTAAAATTTTTAAATAAATAAAAAGAAGGGTTTTTTTAAAAGAGGCATACTGAAATCATATGATATATGGAATTTGCTCTGATATAATTCTGGTTAAGAGCTCAAAGTAGAATACAGGTGAACAAGACTCTGAATCAATAATCATTAAAACTGAGTGACAAATACACAAGGTTTCATCACATTAAGCTGATCCATGAGAAAAATTGCCCATCTTCTTGGTCAAAAATGGTAGAATGTTGGCAATTTCATATGACTCAGCCTAGTATAATGTTCTGTACTTTTGCCTATGGTTGGCTGATTTCCATAACTTAAGGTTTTTAAAAACTGGCACTTAATGTATCAGTTGGTTCAGTGGGTGTTTATTGAGCGGACATATGACCTGAGATTTCTGGCAGTGACCTCCTAAAACTGAATTCCTAAAAACGCAAAGGTAGAGACTCCCACAGATGCCACCCTGGGACCAATATTGAGAGCAAGGGTCTGGCTGCAGACCCATGCAGCCAGCCTCTCTCTTGGCGTGTGTCCATCAGGTGAGATTCCACTTGCCCCCTTAGCAGAACTGGAAGGCAGCCATGGTGTCTTTACAGACAGCTGCCCTCTTGGGGGTAAGTGGGGCTGGAGGTAGTCTTTGTTCCTTGGTGTGACATCACTGGGTGAATGTGCGGAGGTGTTTCTTGGTTCTTGAGCTGATGAGGAACACTGGCTTCAAAGAAGAGTGGTCACCTCCTCTAGGGGAAGCCCTTGACCTTGGAGAGATCCCTAAGGAGAGGGTGAAGAGCCCATTGGGAAACCTACAACTTGCACCCAGTTGCCTCCTAAAGACCTGAAATAGTCAATTCAGGCGTCCTACTTCCATATCCCAGCCCCCACAGGAAACTGAGGTATTCAGGGAACAGACGTGAAATTGGACAATTTGTCTAACAAGGAGCCTTGGGAATTGACTTCTCATTGGCCCAGAAATTGTAAATATTCCCTCTGTTCTTACAATTCATCCCCACCCTAGCTTGTCTTCTTTGGGCCAGGTGGATACCTACCTGTGCCTCTGTGAGGCATCCTCTTTGTCTCCAGGATCCGGTCCTCTTTGGGCAACAGAACCAGGCTCTTTATTGACTGTCACCAGGGAGGAAACTGAGCCAAGTTTGACTCATGCCTCAGTGATCATGTCAAGAAGAGAAAAGATAGTCCAGTAAGTGGTCTTGGAGGGTAGGAGGAGAGAGTGACAGAGAGCGAGAGAGAGAGAGAGCGCGCGCGCGCAAGAGCGAGCAAGAGCTTGAGAGCCCTTGGAGAGAATGCACACAGTAGAAAGAGAGGACAGACACTGTGTCCTCAGAGAGTGAATGATTCTACCGGGCTCTAGATAGCACCTAGGTCACAAGCCTGAATCCAGTGACCACCCATGCATCTGCTCAATGTAGTCCAGCTGTGATGCTAAGCAAGCCCTTTCCAAAGCCCATGATTTGTAGCATTATCTTTTTTAAATGAATCTATAAATTTTATTTAAAAAAAATTACTCAGTGGGGCGCCTGGGTGGCTCAGTCGGTTAAGCGGCTGACTTCGGCTCAGGTCATGATCTCACAGTCCGTGAGTTTGAGCCCCGCGTCGGGCTCTGTGCTGACAGCTCAGAGCCTGGACCCTGTTTCAGATTCTGTGTCTCCCTCTCTCTGACCCCCCCCCCCATTCATGCTTTGTCTCTCTCTGTCTCAAAAATAAAAAAACGTTAAAAAAATTAAAAAAAAAAGAAAACTAAATTGAAACTTTAATTCATGTTGTTTGGGTTAATTAAAAAAAATAGTCATTGAAACTCTTGAGGTTTTCAAATTCAATAGCTCAATGATAACTGTTTCTTTAGGCAGACAATTCTTTGAACTGGAGACTTTAAGTATAAGGAGTCTCACTTCTCCTGCAACAAGAATGAAGCATAATCTTAGTATGTGGACCTGCTTTCCCAAGCCCACTTGAGTATCTCAAAGAAGAAAGTGTTTCCACCAGGCTCTGTTGGAGTTTGAGTTATTTCCATCACTGAGCTTCTGAAGTCATTGGAAATCCCTAATCTTGCCCAACTGAGAAACCCTGGACACCAAGCTCTGGGGCTCCATGTGGGATACAAGCTGTGTGCTTCCTTGAGTGGAACTTCATTAAGATGATTAGGGAGCATGTGAGACTTCCAGTTCCAGAGACTTAAACTTTTCCCAAGAGTTGTGGAAAAACAGCAAGTGGCAGAATAAGTGAGTGAGAATTTGGTGGAGGATGGTACGGGGGCCAGGGAAAGCCAGAAAGAGAGAATGCAGAAGGGCAGCGTGGCTCAGTAGGAGGGCTGTGAGTTTTGGACTCAGGTGGACACGCACTGGAACCAAGCTCATTTAATAACTGTGGGAGCCTCACAGAATTCTCCATGCTGGGCCTCAATCATCTCATTTGTAAAAAGGGGAGCATAATCCCTTCCTCACAGTTTGTTGTTAGGACAACATGTCATATATGTAGTATGTCTACTATAGTGCTTGGCACATACTAGGGATTCATTAGGTAATATGAAATCTGAAGAAACATGGAGACAGGAAATGACGGGGAAGGAGGGGTGGTGAGGGGGATTTGCATATTGGTTACCCTCCCCCCTCCAATCTGGTATAAAACATAATTTTAGGAGGGAAGTAGTAAATACAGCAAGACATACAGGTTTGCCAGAGAATCAGATTTCTTTCATGTGAAGGTAAACATTTGGATTTTGTTTAGTGGACAACAGTGTTTCGTAAAGTCTTTTGTGTAGATGGCAGAATTTCCAGGGATCACTGCCTGATTCAGCTGCATTTCCTGAGTACTTTTATAATTCTCAGGGCAATTTTCTATTATGTCCATTTCCGCATAATTTGATAAATGCCTCTCGAGTCTGTTTCCTTTATTAAACTGTGAATTTATCCATTCACTTCAGATTCTTGAAATACAGAGATCAAGAGTATAAGCTCTAGATTCAGACTGTTTGGTTTAGCTCTGCGACCTGCTGTCTTTGAGACACCATTTGATTTTCTTAATCTCCTTGTGTCTCCATTTCCTTATATGGAGACAACCCACCTCAGTGGGTTGTTGTGAGTAGCAAATTGGCAAAGAACTTAAGGGCAGGGTCTGGCATTATTGGAGGCACTCAAAATAAAAGAAAATTATTATTTAATCATGCACATATTGAGCAATTGTGTTTATGCCTCCTATATCTCGGATAAGATGCTGGGTGCAAAAATGAACAGACATACAGTCTCTGCTCTCATGTCTTAGGAGGGCAAGGTCTGTGTCTTTTCACATCTTTGTCCCACCACTCAGCCCAATCAATAATTGTTGATGGAATTGGTAGAATAAATGAGTGAATGAATGGGAAAGTGAATAAAAGTGATATGGTCACAGGTATACTTCATGAGAATTTATCTGGCAGTGACTTCAGGATGGTTTGGAAGACGGAGAATGGATGCATAAGGACTAACTAAGAACCAGAACTTGGATTAAGGCAACCCAGAACTAATGGAAGCCTTGATTTACTCTCAAGTAATGGCAGGAGGAGGAGGTAGATGGAAAACGACTAGAAGAATGGAACGTTCAACTTCTGGAAGATGTGGTGGCTCATTGATGAATTGGCTTTGGCAGTGGAAGCAATGAGGGAGGAAGAGTCAGTTTCGGTCACAGTTGTCTAGAAGGACGGTGATTTCATTCACAGAAAGAGAGGCTCTAGCAGAAAATAGACTTTATTTTTTTTATCTAATGAACTTGCCATGCAGGATGGAAAAGAAAGGGCTATCACTGCTTATTATAACCATTCTATTCTGTGTCAGACACTGTAGATAATTTTATGTGCATGTCTCATTTAATCCTCGACCATTACCATCATTCTCTTTTGACAGAGACAGTGAGGTTTTAGTGGTTAGGCAATTCACTCAAGGTCACTTAGCTACCAGGTGGTGAGCCCAGGAACCATCTAGGTGTTTCTCTTTTCAAAGTCCTTCCTTTACATATCAGGTGACGCTGCCTGATGTTGACTGAGACCATACTGTGATGCTGAGCGCTGCTTTGGTCACTTATCATGGGCTACCTCGCTTCAGCTTCTAAGAAAACTCAGAGGTGGATATTATTTCTCCCAAGTGTATAAAGATACAGAAAAAGAAGTTTAGAGAAGTTACTAGTCACTTGGTTTGGAAGCCAGGGTTTTAATTCTAGTCCATCTGGATCCAATTATCTGCATGCTTCCCATCATTCCACTCTACATTCATGCAAATTTTCCAGATGAGTTGGCAGGCAGCAACTCAGGTCTGGGTGTTGGAAGCCTGGAGTTGTAAGTCTGAGAATCACCTCTGAAAACTAGCAGACCCTCTACAAAGAAAGTTTTGAAAACTTGGATCCTAACTTGGAGCTGAGGACGTTTTATGAAAACCCTGAAATAGTATGCGAAGTAATGTCAAGGTATATATTTTCGGGGGTGGGGGGTGGGGGAAGGCCTATAGTTTAGCAGAATCTCCAGAGGATCGTGGGACCAAAACTGTTAAGGAAAAGAGAGCCAAAGTGAGAACACTTAAGATCTACCCCCTCAGCAAATTTCAAGTATATAATATGGTATTGGTGCACATTAGATACCCAAATCTTACTCATCTTCTGCCTGTAAGCTTATACCATTTGACCAGTAGCTCCCCAGTTCCCCAAGCCCCTGGGAACTAACCACCACTCTACTGGCTGTTTCTATGAGTTTGACTTTTTAAAAAATTCCCCATATAAGTGAGATCATACAATATTTGTCTTTCTCTGGCCGGAATATTTCCACCTAGCATAAAGTCCTCTGGGTTCATCCATGTTGTCACAAATGACAAGATTTCCTTTGTTCTTGTGGCTGAATTTTATGTATATCCTACAGCTTCTCTATTCAGTCCCCATTGATGGACACTTAGGTTGTTTCCACATCTTGGCTATTGTGAATAATGCTACAATGAACCTGGGAGAGCAGATATCCATTTGAGATACTGATTTGGTTTCCTTCAGATACATACCCAGAAGAAGGATTCCTGGATCATATGATAGTTCTGTCTTAATTTTTTTGATGTTTTATTTATTTTTGAGAGACAGAGTGCAAGTGGGGGAGGAGAAAGACAGAGGGGGACAGAGGATCCAAAGCAGGCTCTGCACTGACAGCAGCAAGCCCAAAGCGGGGCTCAAACTCATGAACCATGAGATCATAATCTGAGCCAAAGTCAACCAACTAAGCCACCCAGGTGCCCCTCTATCTTAATGTTTTGAGGAACCTCCACACTCTTTTCCAAAGTGGCCACACCAATGTACCCTTCTACAAAAAGTGTACAAGGATTCCCTTTACTCCATATCATCACCAACAGTTATTATATATTGTCTTTTTGGTAAAAGCCATCTAAAAGGTGTGAGGTGATATCTCATTGTGATTTTTATTTGTGTTTCCCTGATATTGAACACCTTTTCATGTACCTGTTGGACATTTGTATCTCTTCTTTAGTGAAATGTCTATTCAGTTTCTTTGCCCATTTTAATCAGATTATTTGTATTTTTGCTATTGAGTGGTGTAAGTTCCTTACATATTTTGGATATATCCTCCATCAAATATATGGTTTGCAGATATTATCCCCGATTCCATAGGTTGGCTTTTCCTTTGGTTGATTGTTTCCTTTTGCTATAGTCTTGCCTGTTGATTTTTACTTTTGTTTCCTATGCTTTTGGTGTCATTTATTTTAAAAAAAATGCTAAAACCAATATCAAGGAGCTTTTACCCATGGTTCTCTTCTAGGAGTTTTATGGATTCAGATCTTATATTTATGTCTAGTGCATTTTGAGTTATTTTTTGTGAGTGGTGTAAGATAGGAGTCTGCGTTCATTCTTTTGCATGTGAATATTCAGTTCCCACAAGACCATTTATTGAAGAGGCCATCCTTTCTCCATTGTGTGTTCTGGGCACCCTTGTAAAAGATCAGTTCACCGTCTGTGTATAGATTCATTTCTGACTCTATTCTATTCCACTGATCTCTATGTCTGTTTTTATGCTGGTACCATACTGTTTCGATTACTAGAGCTTTGTAATACAGTTGAAGTCAGGAAATGTGATGCCTCCAGCTTTGTTCTTTCTCAGGATTGCTTTGTTTTTTTGCGGGCGGGGGGTCTTTTGTGGTTGCATACAAACTTTAGGATTGTGTCCTTTATTTCTGTGAAAAATGCCAGTGGAATTTTGATAGTGATTGTACTGAATCTGTAGCTCACTTTGAGTAGAATGAACAATTTCACAATATTAATTATTACAATTAGTGAACACAGGATATCTTTCCATGTATTTGTGTCTTCTCCAATTTCCTTCATCAGTGCTTTATAGTTTTTGGTATATAGATCTTCCACCTTTTTGGTTAAATTTATTCCTAAGTGTTTTACTTGTTTTGGATGCCATTGTAAATGGGATTGTTTTAATTATTTCTTTTTCAGATAGTTCATTGTTAGTGTATAGAAATGCAACTAATTTTTGTGTATTTATTTCATATCCTGCAACTTTACTGACTCATTTATTAGTTCCAACTGTGTGTGTGTGTGTGTGTGTGTGTGTGTGTGTGTGTGGTTTTTTAGGAATTTCTATATATAAGATCATATGCATGATTTTTTTTCCTGATTTTATTGAATTATCTTTCTATAGCTCATTGAGCTTCCTTAAGACATCTATTTTTAATTCTTTATCAGGCAGATCATAGATCTACATTTCTTTGGTGTCACTTACTAGAAAATTATTGTGTACCTTTGGTTGTGTCATGTTTTGTTGATTTTTAATGTTCCCTGAAATCATGCATTGATGCTTTTCACATCTGAAGAAGCAGTTACCTCCTCCAATCTTTAAAGACTGGCTTTGGGAGAAAAATCTCTCTTTTAACCCTCCCAGGGATTCTTAGGCTCTTCAATGGATTCTTAGACCTTTTCAATAAATACACCTGCTTCACACTTCTTGTTTCCTACAGTGGGTGGAGGGGGCATTCTTAAGATTGTTTGCCTTCTCTTGATTCTGAAAAGCCAGGCCAGGGGCTGACAGCCTTCATTTTATTTTCCTTAGAGCGGTGCCCTGAAATGCCCAAGTTTGTGTGCTTTCTCTCAGTTCCTCAGAGTTGGACTGGTTTTCTACACTTGCCCACTAGCCCTCTGCAAGTGCCCACACTTGCTGCCCTTGGAGTCATACATGCACAGGGAGCCAGCCATGGCTTGGTTGGTGTTCCTGAGTGAGGCACACATAGCACTGGGAGTACCTGCTGGAGACTTGGGAGGGTCAACAGGTGAGAGGCATTCCCAGTGGTGTGTGGGCTGGCTTCCTGATGGAATCTGTGGAATCGTTAGCAGGATCTGTGTCCCTTCAATGCATTCCAAGCCCTCCCTGCTCTGCTCCCAGCCTCTCCCTTCCCTCAGACATGAAGCTCACCTCAGTGTTCTGTATGGGGTGAGAAAAAGGTGGGTCTCTTTGTCAGCATCCTGTACAGCTGGGGGTGCTCAGACATTCACTCACACACTCTCACTTTCCCCCATGGGAAAAATCAAGGGCTGAGGGTATTTCCTTGGCACTGAGCTGTGCTGCCTTGAGGGATGTGTGATGTTGCTGAAGTGAAGCTGTCCTTCTTACCCCCTTCAAAGTGCCAAACCTCAGGTTGATTTTGCTCCAGTTGTGTGCTGGAACTTCCCCGCTGGACCCCGAACTCGTACACACATACTCTCGTTGATGGGTAATCGTCAGACTTGGTGTTCTTTGTGGGGGATAGAAAAACATTCTGACATCACCCAGAAAATGGTCATTAAAGGGATACAGGATTATGAACTGAGCACATATGATCATGTAATCTGTCCAAGTGTGTAAGTCTTCTCTTATGACTTTCAATAGTTTTAAAGTTTCAAGCTTTCTTTTCTACATTGTGCTTTTAAGAACATGAATTTACTTCTAAGTACTGGTTTAGCTGCATCTCCTTTGATGAGGTAGGTTTTTTTAGTATAGTTGATACACAGTGTTATGTTAGTGTCAGGTACACAACATAGGGATTCAACTTCTCTAGACATTATGTTATTCTCACCACAGGTGTAGCCACCATCTGTCACCATACGATGCTGTTACATCATTGACTGTATTCCCTATGCTGTGCCTTTTATTCCTGTGATTTAATTCATTCCATAACTGGAAGCTAGTATCTCCCACTCCCATTCACCGATTTTGCTGATTCCCCCCACACTGCCCTCTGGCAACCATCAGTTTGTTCTCTGTGTTTAGAGTTCTGATTTTGCTTTTTGTTTGTTCATTTGTCTTTTTTTTAATTTTTAAAAATTACATTTATTTATTTTTGAGAGAGAGAGAGAGAGAGAGAGAGACAGAGTGTGAGAGGGGCAGAGAGAGCTAGAAGGAGACACAGAATCCAAAGCAGGCTCCAAGGGTCTGAGCTGTCAGCACAGAGCCCGACGTGGGGTTTGAACCCACGAACTGTGAGATCATGACCTGAGCCAAAGTCAGACACTCAACTGACTGAACCACCCAGGCGCCCCTGTTCATTTGTCTTTTTTAAGATTTCACACATGAGTGAAATCATATGGCATTTGTCTTTGTTTGACTTATTTCACTTAACATGATACACCCTAGGTCCGCCCATATTGTTGCAAATGGCAAGATCTCATCCTTTTAAAAGGCTGTGTAATATTCCATTGTGTGTATCTATATTTATATGGATATAGATAGTTAGGTTTTAAAAAAAAACTATAAATATTACTGGTTTCAATGGTGATGTCTTCTTTGATGCATACATTATTTTAAAATGTGCTTTTAATATTTCCAAACATGTAGGAAGAAGTTGATTATCTGTTATTAGTGATTTCTAACTTTATTACATTATGATAATTGAACAGGCTCTGTTTGATATGTATTCTCTGCTATTAAGATTTGCTTTATGGCCTAGTTTTTACAGATATATGTCCTTGAAAATGTGGATTCTCTAATAATTTAATGTAGTGCTCAAATCAAGCTGGTTAATTGCATTGTTCAAATTTTCTATACCCTTACCAAAATTTTACCCCCCTAGTCTATCAATTACTAAAAAAGATATGACAAAATATCTTAATATGATATGATTTATCATTTTTTCCTTACATTTCTGTTAGCTTTTTTCTTTATATATTGTAAGTCTATGCTATTAAGTGTATATTAGGAGTTATTTGGGGTTTTTTTTTTTCCTTTTCTGGTGAATTGTTCCTTTTATTATTATATAATGACTTTATCTCTTTTAATGTCTTTGCCTTAAGTACATCTTATCAGTAAACTACTCATCTTCATTTGGGTTAGTATTTCTTCATATACTTGTATTATTCCTTTATAGCCAAACTTTCTGTGTCATTACAGTTTAGGTATATCTCTTGTACACATGAGATAATAGAATTTTGTTCCTTTGTCCAATTTGGGATTTTCTGTTTTTAAAGATTAGTTAAAGCCATTTAAACATTTATGCATTGACTGATGAATGGATAAAGAAGATATATATATACACAGTGGCATACATATACAATGAAATATTACTCGGTGATCAAAAAGAATGAAATCTTGCCATTTGCAACAATGTGGCTGGAACTTGAATGTATTATGCTAAGTGAAATAAGTCAGTCAGAGAAAGACAAATATCATATGATTTATGTGAGTTTAAAAAACAAAACAGATGAACATAGGGGAAGGGAATGAAAAATAAACAAAGATAAAAACAGAGGGAGGCAAACCATAGGAGCTTCTTGAATATAGAGAATGAACTGAGGGTTGCTGAAGGGGAGTTTGAGGGGGATGGGCTAAGTGGGTGATGGGCATTAAGGAGGGTACCTGTTGGGATGAGCACTGGCTGTTATACATAAGTGATGAATCACTAGGTTCTACTCCTGAAACCAACACTATACTGTATGTTAACTGACTTGAATTTTTTTTTAAAAAGCACTCAGTTTTTATGCACACACACACACACACACACACACAGAGCCATTTAACACTTGTAATTACTTATATATTTTGTGATTTTTTTTTTACTTCTTTATATTTCCTTTCCTGACTTAAAGTAGTTTGATCAAAATCTCTTCAATTCTGTTGTGTCCCTACTATAACTTACAGATTATAAATTCTGTATCCATTATTTTAGTGGTTACACCGAAACTTAAATCATGTAGAAAGTCCAAAATACTCAATATTTCTCTTTTCCTGCAACTCAATACAAGAACCTTTCAACTGTTATTTTAATTCCTCCTCTTGAGTATATGTAATCGTTACCTAATATCTTACTCCATCTTTTTCATACATTTTCTTCTTCCTTTTTTCTTCTTCTTCTTCTCCTCCTCCTCCTCCTCCTCCTCCTCCTTCCTCTTATGATTTTAAATATTTTTAAGTTTATTTATTTATTTTTGAGAGAGAGAGAGCACAAGCAGGAGAGGGGCAGACACACACACACACACACACACACACACAGAATCTGAAACAGGCTCCAGGTTCTGAGCTGTCAGCACAGAGCCTGACACAGGGCTCGAACCCACAAACCACGAGATCATGACCTGAGCTGAGGTTGGACGCTTAACTGACTGAGCCACCCAGGCATCCCTTATTATTATCTTAAAATTCAACATTTTATTTTTTCTGCATATAAACAAATTGCTTGGCTGTTCATTGCTTCCTGGATATTGCTTATTTTTAATTCAATTTGTTTTATCCTGAAGTAAATCCCTTAGTAGTTTTTTCAGTAAGTTTTCATGTATGGTATACTCTTAATCTTTCTCTGAAATGGGAATAGCCATGGGAGGGTCCTACTACCAAACCTTGACATATGAGTTGCCGTAAACTTTTCATCAACGGTTCAAGATGTAACATGTTATACGTAGTCTGGATGGGAAATTGGTTGTAATCTCATGTGATCTTCCAGAATCATTTCTGTAGTATGCATGTAACTTCCCCTTTCAACACCTCCAGAGAAATGATACCCATGGAACCAAGGAACCGAACCAGTGCATTAGAATTCATCCTCCTGGGGCTTTCAGAAACTCCAGAGCAGGAGACCCTCCTCTTCGCTCTGTTCCTCTGCATGTATGTGGTCACAGTACTGGGGAACCTGCTCATCATCCTGGCCATCAGCTCAGACTCCCACCTCCACACCCCCATGTACTTCTTCTTAGCTAACCTATCTTTGGTTGATTTCTGCCTGGCCACCAACACAGTCCCCAAGATGCTGGTGAACATCCAAATCAGGAGCAAGTCAATCTCCTATGCCTGCTGCCTGACCCAGATGTACTTTTTCCATTTCTTTGGCATCATGGACAGTGTCCTGATTGCTGTGATGGCTTATGACAGGTTTGTGGCTATATGTCACCCCTTACACTATACCGCCATCATGAGCCCATGCCTCTGTGGCCTGCTAGCAGGTGGCCCATGGGTGTTTTCCTGCTTCATCTCCCTCACTCATATCCTCCTGATGGCTCGTCTGGTTTTCTGTGGGAACAATGAGCTACCTCACTACTTCTGTGACCTCACTCCCCTTCTCAGGCTTTCTTGCACTGACACGTCTGTGAACAAGATCTTTGTGCTCATTGTGGCTGGGCTGGTGATAGCCACACCTTTTATCTGCATCCTGGCCTCCTATGCTCACATCATTGTGGCCATCATGAAAGTCCCTTCTGCAGAAGGCAGGAAGAAAGCCTTTTCCACCTGCAGCTCCCACCTCTCTGTGGTTGCTCTCTTCTATGGGACCACCATCGGGGTCTATCTGTGTCCCTCCTCTGTCCGCACAGCTGTGAAGGAGAAAGCCTCTGCTGTGATGTACACTACAGTCACCCCCATGCTGAACCCCTTTATCTATAGCTTGAGGAACAGAGATCTGAAGGGGGCCCTGAGGAAGCTTGTCAACAGAAAGATCACTTCATCTTCCTGACCACAAGGACACCTGGAAACTTCCAGGAAGTAGGATCTCAACATCTAGGGTCTTGGACACAAGTATGGAATTGCACAGTTTGGGAAAACAGCCACTTTGGATTTTGAATTGCAGAACTTTAAAAGGAAATCTCAAGATGGCCCTATTACTATGTTCTCAATTACTGGGACCAGTAAGAGTCCTTTTGGATATGTCTGATGTTGCCTTCCCAGGAAGATCAGTCTAGCCCTACCAGATTGGATTTGTCCTGATTCAAAATCAAGTTAGCTCTCCACAGATATTTAAGTATGTATTCTGGACTTGATGTAGGTGCTGGCCATGGAGTGGTGGAGTTTATAGTTGCATGTGGGAGAAGATACTGGGCACTAACTATAATAGAATGAAATACGCACATGAGGGCAAGGATAGGACAGAGTAGGAACACCCAACAGAGTCTGGAAGGGGGAATCAGGGAAGGTTTCCTAGGAGAGATGATTCTGCACCTCAAAGGATAAGATGATGTTTTTCAGGAAAATATGAGGAGAAAGAGTATCAGAAAAAGGAAAAAAAAAAAACCCCAGTATGTGAAAAGATCAGAGAGCAAGAGAAAGAGAGAGAAAGATACATTTTTGAAGTGAAAAACCAGTTACGGTGAATGACTTGGGTCATGCCAGATCGAGGACTTTGGGACCAACTCAAGAGTTTTGCTTTTTCCAGAGAACCAGGCAGTTAATTGACTTCCAGGGACCAAAGTCAGGGAGCATGTGAATGAATCATGCCCCCCCTGCCCTTCACTCCTATTCTGTCTTCTGGAGGAAAAAGATGGCATGAGCTAGATAAAAGTTGTACAAGTCACAAGGGAAAAAATTCAGACCATGCATTAAGGAGATGAGGAATGGTATAAGGCTTTCAAAGAGAAAAATGCCAATCAATTGAATCATGATTGTCTAAGCCAGAAGGAAGCTAAGGCATATCTCCATCATCATATATATGCCTGCGGAATGCGTATGAGTGGTAACACTGCTTACAACAGAAGTGAGAGCTAGGTTTCTAGTTTTCCTTGTATCTCGTTATCATGTTTCTTTGCACTATCTCATTTCCCCATTCTATAGCCCCTATGAAAGCAATATGTCTCATTTATGTCTATTGTGAAGTAGTTCTAGTCTTTATACGGAGATTACAACAAAAATGGAACGAGCAGTGACTTTGGGCTCTATTTCTGGGCTGACTGAGCAGTGAATGGGGCCAACATTTTTCAAGTGGTGCTAAAGAGCTGACATTATCTTAAGTGGAATGACTTTGAATAATCACACATCTAGTTTGCTTATGTTACTTTCCTTCCAAGAGAATTACATTAGACTTTCTCTGTTGAACAAACAGACCACCAGACCTGGCCCTGTTGTAGGCTGGAAAGATGATGCTTTCTGGGAATACTGTGGTGAAGAAAACTCAGAACTTAAGGCTATTGGAGTTTGCATTGGGCAACCCATCATTCTGGTCAGGGATTTTCTGGAATAACCAAAAACTAGGTGATGGCTGAACCACAGCTCTCTTTCCTTGTAGATCCCCTCCCTCCTCCTGCCATATGCATGCAAGTGGTTACAGTGATGGTTGGGAGAACGGATGCAAAGGGGAATGCCTGGTGCCAATAAAAACGTCTTAAGGTTCTGTCAGCCAAACTACCTCTGTCTTGTTTTATGTTAAAAAGTTAAGGCCTCACCTCCAGGAGAGGTTTATCCTGGTAGTCCTGACAATATCAACTCCCAACATTTCCTGGCATCAACATGTGTTTGATTAATTCATTCAACAAATATTTACCAAGTGGCCTTTGTACCAGCTGTTATTCTAAGCACTGGCAATAGAGCAGTAAGCAAGACACACACAAAAAAAGCCATTTCCTATGACTGCAAGGTTTAGTACAAAGGAGATTTTTAAGGAGTGGAACTGTTCTGTATCCTGATATCAGAGCAATGGCTTTGAAGGTATGAAAAACTTTAAATAGTGTTCTATTTCCCCAGACCCCACAAATCTATACATGGGATGAAATTCCAAGAACCGTGCACCAGAAAAAAAGTTAATTTTACCAAAATGATTTTTTAAATAAAATTAAACACTAGAAAACAAAGCAACCATTCCCATTTCAGCAGAGAAAACAATAAACAAAGAAATAATCAATGTGCCAGATAATTACCAATGCTGAGAAGGATTTCAGAGGTATAATGGAGGGTATGTGACAGAGACAGATGAGGGGGGTATTTTAATATGGGCATTTGTGAGGGCATTCTGTCTCTGTGAAGATGACTTCTGAGCTTAGACCTGAATCAGGCCAAGAAGAATGTATTCCTATAAAGAAGGTGGGAATAGTGTGTCAGAAGAGGGGAACTGGACACCCAAAGTCAGGAACAAGTTGGTATTTAGTTTTAAGGAGATGTTTATGTTTTAAAAATGTATCTAGATTTGTCTAAACAAATTAGATTTTCAGGAACAAAATCCTACAAGCATCATATAACTTGGCTTCAAACAACCAACAGTTATTATCCTGTGATTTCTGTGGGTCAGGAAATTGGGAGTGGCTTAGCTCAGTGACTTGGCTCAGGGTCTCTGATAGGGCAGTAGCCACAATGTCAGTGGGGACTGTGGTCCTGTCCTGTCTTGACTGGATCAGGGGATCTTGTTCCACCGTCACTCTGAGAGGATCTCCATTCCTCACTGATCAAAGACAGCAGTTCCTGGACATTTGGATCTCTCCATAGTGGAGTGAGAGAGAGAGAGAAACAGAGAGGGAGAGACTGAAAGGGAGACAGAAAGAGACTGAGAGGTAGAGAGAGACAGGCAGAGAGACAGAGAAGGAGAGAGAAACCGAGGGAAGGGGAGAGGGAAGGAGGGAGAGACAGAGAAAGAGTGGAAGAAAGAGGGAGGGAGCAGCAGGGAGAAGCAATAGGGAAGGAGAGAGGGAGGGGTGGAGGGAGCAAGGATGAGGGAGGATGAGTAAGAAGGAGTACAATACGAACAAGGTGGAAGTCACAGTCTCCATAACCTAATGCAGAATGACTTCTTATCATTTTTGCTGTATCGCATGTGTTGGAAGTAAGTTGTGCGTCCAGCCCACATTTGAGGAGAGGGTATTACACAGGCGGGAATGCCACGGGGCAGGAGTCTTTGGGACCCTAGCCATCTTAGAGGCTGCCTGACACACCAACGTCCTCCCAGCTGCTGCCTTTCCAGGCGATCTGCCCACAGTCCAGTTCATGGGATGTTGATGAACTTCTCAAAGGTGGGTGTTGCCCCCGTCTGGACACTGAAATCATGCAGTTCCAATGTAAGACACACGGGGGCAGCAGAGACACCCAGCTGGGATGCCTCATCCTCCCACCTGGGCAAGAACTGAATTTTACAGGGAGCCTCTCTGTACCAGGCACAGACCTCCTACTAATCCTGGTTCCTGACCCCACCTCAGCCCCGTCACCACAGGGAAGCCACAAACCCGCGGCTTCCTGAAGGCATCCCAAGTCAGGGTGCATTAGGAGAGTGGCCTTTGTTGTTTCAAATTCCCCATCCATCCCACCCCCAGGACTCACTGAATCTTTGCTCTCTTTTCCCACCCCACCCAGGAGTGAGGCTGTCTGGGGCCCAAAAGGGAGGGGGAAGTTCCACAGGCCTTTGTTCTTTCTGAGGCAGGGAGAGAAAGACAGAGGTGGTGGGGGGAGAGAGAGAGAAAGGTACCGCAACTGTGATTAAAAATAAAACAAGAAAAACAGCATGTGTATATGGAGTCCCAAGTTCAAAGGCAGACTTGGGACAGATGGGATGTAGGTCTACTTCACCTGAAGGGCAGGATCAAGGCGGGATTAGAGAAGAAGGCCAAGGGGTAGGCAGAGAGACAATATTGACAGAACAATTGGAAGTTTAGGACGCTCAACATTCCCTTCGCAGATATCCCTTGGGTGCCTATGATGTCCCTAGCAAGTCTCAGGCCTGGGGATACAATGGATTAATTGGTGGCCTGCCAATCTCTGCCCTTCAGGAGCTAGCATTCTAGTATCAGAGTCCATGAATAGAATTAATAAGCACATCAAGGAAGATGGGAGATCACATTTATTTGAAGAACAGAGTATGGGTAAAGGTGGAGGGGTATATTATAGTTTTCTTTTTAACAGCTTTATTGAGATATAATTCATATATCATACATTTACCCATTTCAATGGTGAAAACGAAAAAAACAAAGTATGTAATTCAGTGGTTTTCAAGGTTCACAATCAATTTTAAAACATTAAAAAAATTTTTTTTTTTTTAAAAAGGTGGGTGGGGGGTGCCTGGGTGGCTTGGTCGGTTAAGCGTCTGACTCCAGCTCAGGTCATGATCTCGCGGTTCGTGATTTCCAGCTCCGTGTCAGGCTCTGTGCTGACAGCTCAGCTCACTTTCCATCTTCTGTCCCCCCCCCCGCCCCTCCTCCACTCTCTCTCTCAAAGATATATAAACATTAAACATTTTTTTAACATTTTCATCACCCCAAAAGAACCATCATACTTAATCACAGTCCTCATACCCCATTTCACCCCTACTCCTTAACCCCCAGCCCTAAACAACCACTAATGTATTTTTCGTCTCGACAGCTTTGCTGATTCTGGACATTTTGCATACCGGAATGTAGAGTGTGTGGTCTATGTGACTGGCTCCTGTCACCAAGCGTAGTTTTCAAGGCTCATCAGTGTCGGAGCATAGATCAATACTTTATTCCTTTAGGTGGCCAAGTAATATTCCCTCATATTGGATGTATGGGCAGACACACCACATTTTGTTTATGCATTCATCAGTTGTTTCCACTTTTTGGCCGTTATGAATAATGCTGCTACCAGCTTTCGTGTACGAGTTTCACACAGACAGGATTGGAGGGTTTTTCATTATTTTTTCTATTGAGATATAATTGACTTACAACATTATATCAGTTTCAGGTGTACCACACGTTACAATATTTGTAGATATTGCAAAATGATCGCTACAATCAGTCTAGTTAACATCTGTCAGCTCACAGAGTTACAAAACATTTTTTTCTTTAAAAAAACTTTTTTTAATGTTCATTTATTTTTGAGAGAGAGAGAGAGACAGAGAGTAAGCGGGGGGGGGGGGGGGG
>NC_064816.1:6183059-6218248 GCF_023721935.1 Panthera uncia | reverse complement strand
GGGGGGGCAGAGAGAGAAGGAGACACAGAATCGGAAGCAGGCTCCAGGCTCTGAGCTGTCAGCACAGGGCCCAACCCGGGGCTTGAACTCACAGACCATGAGATTGTGACCTGAGCCAAAGTCGGATGCTCAAACACTGAGCCACCCAGGTGCCCCCCTAAAACCTTTTTTTAATGTTTATTTATTTTGGGAAGAGAGTGGGAGTGTGAGTGGGGGAGGGACACAGAGAGAGAGGGAGACACAGAATCAGGAGCAGGCTCCAGGTTCTGAGTTGTGAGCACAGAACCTGCTGCAGGACTCAAACTCATGAACCAAAGCATGAGGTCATGACCTGAGCTGAAGTCTGACAGAAGCTAAACCCACTGAACCACCCAGGTGCCCCCACAGGACTCTAGTTGAAACTAAGTAGTTAGGGAAGGCCTCACTGAGAAGGTGGCATTCCATTACTCATTGCAAAGGTGAAGGGTGGGCCCATTTGGATGGGCACAGGGACAGCCAGCTCAAAGGCCCTGAGGTGACAGCAGGCTGGCCCGTTCTAGGAATCACTGCGTATAGAGATTGGACCATGTTAACACAGTTAAATAATGGGTCAGTGGAGGTTCCACCCTGGGGTCAGAGCCAGCTGGGTGGGGCGGAGTGAAAGCTGGAAGACCTGTGCTTTAGAAAGTGAATCTGGTACCTCGCCCCCTCCCTGACCTGAGCTCCCCGCAGGGAGTTGGAAACAGCTCACCACTCCCCCGCTCCCACCCTCTTCAAAGCCTGAGCTGTAAAGGCCTCCTTCCCTATGGAAACCCCCTCCCCAGCAGAATGCAGGTCTCAGGTGTCATTAACACCGGATTTGTTGAACAAGTTGAATGAGATCAGATTTCCCTGGTAGGCCTGACGTCATTGAGGGAGGGATCCCACAGTCTGTCCTGCTGGTTTCTGTCCCCAGTGCCCCACAGACCTAAAGAACAGTCAGTATTCACTGTTGACAGGCTTTCACTTGCTACCTTGGGGTCAGGGAAGGGGCTGAGGCTTCCTCAAAGTCCATGAATAGGTTTCAACTATCAGGAGAGGGTTAGAGAACAAACTGAGGGTTGCTGGAGG
Organism: Panthera uncia; assembly: GCF_023721935.1. Taxonomy (NCBI): domain Eukaryota; kingdom Metazoa; phylum Chordata; class Mammalia; order Carnivora; family Felidae; genus Panthera; species Panthera uncia. Next base: position 6,217,159 of record NC_064816.1, on the reverse strand, counting down.
GGAGGTGGGTGGGGGGATGGGCTAAATGGGTGATGGGCATTAGGAGGGCGCTTGTTGGGATGAGCCCTGGGTGTCCTATGTAAGTGATGAATCACTGTATGTTAACTAACTTGAATTTAAATAAATTTTAAACAAATTTTTAACGTTTATTTATTTTTGAGAGACAGAGCATGAGCAGGGGAGGGGCAGAGAGAGAGGGAGACACAGAATCCAAAGCAGGCTCTAGGCTCTGAGCTGTCAGCACAGAGCCTGATGCGAGGCTTGAACGCACGAACCGTGAGATCATGACCTGAGCTGAAGTCGGACGCTTACCTGACAGCCCCCCAGACACCCACCCCTTAAATAAATTAATTAAAAAGAAAAAAAAAAGAGGTTTTGGCAAACCTAAGGAATGTCCTCCAGGGACAAAAGGTGCAGGAAAGGGAAGAAGCTTTTCCTTTAGAACAGAGTGGGGTTCCCTAGGACACAACGTGCATGGTGCTGCTTAGCTGATCAGCAGTAAGGTGTGCAGCCCCCTCCTCAGGCTTTGGGAGGGAAGGACAGTGGGACAGTGGGGAGGGGTGTGTGGAGAGTGTCCCAGACCCTACTGAGAATCAGACAGCAGCAACCAGGAGCCTCCTCCCTGGTGAAATGCACGTCCGTAGAACTTGTGACATTTCAGTGGTTCAGGGCAGACTCTGGGCTTCAGCTGCCTGAACTAAAATCCCAGAACTGCTCCTTGCTAGCCAGGTCACTTTGGGCAAAGTCCTTACCTCTGTATGCTTTGGTTTTCCCTCTATAAAATGGGGAAATGGTGATAATCTTTTCTGCCTCGTTGGAGTATTAGATGATTAAACACGACAAGGCATGTGGAGGGTTTAGGGCAGCATATAGCGACCAAAAGTACTCAATTATCGTTATTATTACTGATGAACCCCCTCTGTCAGTTTTCTAGGAGTACATGTTGCTGCTTATGTCCTTAAAGATGCACAGGTTTGGGGAGGGCAATTCAGAAAATCTGTGGTTATTCCCTTATTTGGCCTCAGGCTGATTTCCACGGAGACCAGTGGTGAATCTAACAGGTGCCTGGAAGCAGGAAGTTAGGGGACACCTTAAGGGCAGCAGGTTGTGGTTTGTGGGCTTTGGGGATGAGGGCGAAGATTCTAGAGTGGACCACCTTCCTCAAAAGCCTTGGGAACCTAAAGTCTCCAGCAAACACCATGTGGTTAATGAATTTTCTCCTCTTGTGGGAATAAAATCCAGCAAGAGTAATTGGTAATGTCTGTCTGGGCCTGAGCAAATGAAAAGTGTGGTGTGTGAGACAGGCCTCATTCATTCCTTTACAGAGCACCCATGAGGTCCCGGAGAATGTGCTAGGGATAAACAGGGCCCTGTTGGGAGCGGTGCCCATGGCCTGTGCAGTAGGGGTCCCTCAGCCCAGCCTGAATGCGGTGGGGGGTCCCGGGGGAGAGGAGACAGAGAAGGCTTTCTGGAAAGATTGTCCCCTGAGCTGGGTGAGCCAGCTGAAATGGGGAGGGGCGGGCACACGGAAAGGGCATTTCGGGCGACGGTGCTCTGTGGTAGGCATGGAGCCTGCTTAGGATTCTCTCCCTCTCTCTCTCATTCTGCCTCTCCACCCCCCCTCTCAAAAAATCAAAAAATAAGACGCCTGGGTGGCTCAGTTGGTTAAGCATCTGACTTTGGCTCAGGTCATGATCTCACGGTTTGTGAGTTCAAGCCCTGCTTTAGGTGAGCACGGTTCTTCTCTCTCTCCCTCCCTCTTTCTCTCTCTGCCGCTCATGGGACTCTCTCTCTCTTTCTCTCTCTCTCTCTCTCTCTCTCTCTGCAGCTTGCTCACTTGCGCCTTCTTTCTCTCAAAAATAAAATAATATAATAATACAAAATTAATTAAAATCTTCACTCACAAAACTGACAATTCGATAATCGTTCTTGTGAGCTGGGACGAGCTGTCTCCAGAACACCAGCTCATAGCAGATGTTTGATAAATATTTGTTGAAAGGATGAATTAATTCACCAAAGTAGTGCATGCTTGTTGAGAAACATCCAGACGATACTGAGGCATGTTTAGGAAGAAGTGAAAGCCTTCCCTTCATCATGTACTGGGCTGGCCACAACACTTTGTTGTGGATCTTCCTGGATGTTTTCTATTCACAGACATATACATAAAGGTCAGTGGATGATGTTCACTTTGTTTTATTCCAGCGGATTCTTTTTTTTTATTTTAATTTTTTTAACATTTATTTATTTTTGAGACAGAGAGAGACAGAGCATGAACGGGGGAGGGTCAGAGAGAGGGAGACACAGAATCAGAAACAGGCTCCAGGCTCTGAGCTGTCAGCACAGAGCCCAATGTGGGGCTCGAACCCACGGACCATGAGATCATGACCTGAACCGAAGTCGGACGCTTAACCGACTGAGCCACCCAGGTGCCCCTTGTTCCAGTGGATTCTTATCAAACATGTGGGTTTCCTCTCCCCCTTTTAATTCTATTTTTATTATTATTTTTTTATTTTTAAGCATTTGTTGTTTCTTTAACAACGCACCCTGGAAATTATTCTGGTTAGCCCACCACGATCTACCTGTCTTCATATTTGCTGCTTCCAGAATCTTCTACCGGGTGGATCAGAGCTCTGCTGACTAGCTGCGTGCGGCCTCTGCACCCTTGAAATGCGACTACTAGGCTGCAGAACTGAACTTATAATTTTGTTTAATTTTAACTTAAATTTGAAAACCGAGACTCTCAATTCAGTGATTGGAAAACCTCAAAGTACATTTGGAAACAAGTTGAGTATCGGCATCTGCTTTTTTAGCTGTAAATTTCATGAAGCTTAAATACAGATCAAGTAATTTTGATGAAAACTTAGCATGGGAGTTGAGGTGTCCTATATGTGTAAAATACCACTGGATTTTGAAGAACTGAGTGTGAAAAAAATGTAAAATATCTCAATAATTTATGTTGATTATAGTTGAAACAGTAATATTTTTCATTGAGTTCAATAAAACTCAAGGACTTAAAGATAAAATTAATTTTATCTGCTTCTTTTTATTTTTCAAGGTATGGCTACCATACCCATGAGTTGCCAATAAAACTCAAGGACTTAAAATTAATTTTATCTGTTTCTTTTTATTTTTCAAGGTATGGCTACCGTACCCATGAGATGCCAATAAAACTCAAGGACTTAAAATTAATTTTATCTGTTTCTTTTTATTTTTCAAGGTATGGCTACCGTACCCATGAGATGCCAGTAACACCTTCTCCTTCAGTTGTGATAACCAGAAGTGTCTCCAGGCACTGCCAGGTATCCCCTCCAGACATTGCCAGATGTTTCCAGAAATTACCCAAAATTGCACATGCATGTGCACACACACACAAACTCACACACAGAAACTCACACCATTGCGATCCATTGCTCTAGGCTAAATAGGGCACCTTAGTTCATCAAACTCTTGACTTCTGTGGTAGGAATGATCTTTACCTTGCAGATAGGAAATTGAGGCTCAGAGGGGTTCAGTGACTTGCCCAAAGTCACACAGCAGGATTGGAACCCAGGCCTTCCTGCCCTAGTCCACAGCCCTGAGCATGGCCCTGGACACTGCAGCCCACTTTGCTGTCACTAGAGCAGCTCTCCAGAGTGAGTGTCATATACCAAATTCTCTGGGCACCCGGCCTGGCCCTCTGAGGCACCAGCATTCACTGGCCATGTGCCTATGAGCTCTGAGCATCAGTTTCCTTATGTGCAAAATGAGCTCGCACTAAGCCCTGCCTTCCCTTGGTGCGATAAGAATCAAATTATATTCCTAGGAATAAGGGCAGGAAGGGCAGAGTTCAAGGTTTCTCACTTACTCCTGCTTATATTTACTGAAACACACTCACAGAACAGGCCTGCTATGTACAGGCCAGTCCTAACTGTTTTACATAGCTTCCCTTTGAGGCACTATCTTTCCCATCCTTATCGGCAGGCTCAGAGAAGTTGAGTAACTCACCCAAGGTCACACAGGTATCAAGGAGCCAAGTCAGGATTTAAACTCTGGCACTACCTCCAGAACCTTCACTCTTAACCACTGGGCTTACCTGGGGGCCGGTGTGTGTGGCAAACATATCAGCATCTGGGGACACAGACCCAAACCTGGAGAATCCGTTCTCTCTTAGCCTGACCCTGGGGTCTCGGTTCTGCTGGACCCAGACCAGGATCCATTTATATCTTGAGGAGCTGAGCAGGGTCAGACCCCCTCCCCTGCCCTCCTCGGCATTTCCCTGGTCACATGGGAGGAGACAAAGGAGCTTAAGGACAATGGGGCAGCTCAGTTACTAAAGCCACTTCTGGGCAGGGTTCCTGCATTCCCCAGGTGGGGAGAGGGAACTGGAGGACCCAGGAGCCAAGATCCCTGCTCAGATCTTCTGGGCTCTGGGTCTGGGTCTGGTTTGGCTACAAAACTTACCCATGTTGAGGGATACTGGTTGCCCCGAACCCCAGGGGGCTGCATTTGAATAAAGGAAACTGGTAGGCAATTTGTAATCCAAAGGAATCAAGTGCCTCCTCTGGGTGGTCCTCCCTGACCACCCCCCTCGCCCCCCATGTCAACTCCATTTTCACTGAATATTTCCATCCATCCCTCCATGTATTTATTCACTCAGCAACCGCATTGTATATTGCTAGGTGCTGAGATGAGCAATGTGGCAGAGCCCCGTCCCCCTTAGATCTTGCTCCCATGACACCATGTCTGTGTGTATCTCCCTCTCACTCCATGTTCTGCAGCCACTCTGGCCTCAGGCACATTCCCACCACAGGGCCTTTGCACTTCCTGCTCCCAGCAATGCTCTCCCCGGGCATTTTATGCATTTGCATCTTTCTCTGTATGTATCATATCTTCAGCTGCCATCCCAGATCACCCTGTCTAAAGTTCCCCTCTGCAGCCCTCCCGCTTCGATGAATCACTGTCTCCTCCCCCAGGAGGGGGATACCACCAGCCGTTGGCCCAACAGAACCCCCATTCTGAACTCTTCCTCCTCCCCTCTGCCCACCTCATCCATCACCCCCTCCACCCCCCCCACCCCCACCCCGCCAGGTCCTCTCTGTCTCACCCACCTAGCTCTGTTCCCTGCCCTCTGTCCCCACCACTGTGATTCAAATGACACTTCCCGGACTTAACTCCAGCAGCCCCTCACTGGATTTCCTTTTCCAAACCTTTTTCTAGAATCCCAACCTCACCCTGCTACTGCTCTGTTCAAAAGTCCTCTCAGCACCTGTCCAGAGCCTTTGGAACAAAATACAAGTCTTCTGCCCAGTGTACTGGCCCTTCCTGATCAGGCTCCAGGTGAGAATTCTGCAGAGCCCAGCTGTCAGGAGACTCTCTGATCCCTGTGCCCATTCTAGCCCTGACCCTCGCTGGCTGACTTAGCAGCATGAGTTAGTCTGCACGTTTCAGACAGAGCTTCACGGCAGCCTGCTAGTATCCCCATTTTATTGGTGGGGAGGCTGAGGTTTACAAAAAATCGAGCTGCCTGAGATAACGCAGGCCCTCTACACCTTCTATTCTGTTCTGGCAGGAAAGGAGGACACAGGACTGCGATGAAGTGCACGTTCTCTGGCAGCCTGCGTTCAGAGCAGCTGTGTGACTTTGGCAAGTAACTCAACCTCTCTGTTCTTAAAATGGGGTCTTCAGTTACACAGGTTTGGAAAATGCTAGATTTAATAGTATCGCTCATGAGAGCTGTCTCATTCTTTAGGGCTGGAACCCACAGTGCCTGGGACCCATGATACCTTCAATGGCCCACAAAAATGTTTTCATCTTGTAAAATCAGAAGGGAGGGGCGCCTGGGTGGCTCAGTCAGTTGAGCATCTAACTTCGGCTCAGGTCATGATCTCGCGGTCCGTGAGTTCGAGCCCCGCGTCGGGCTCTGTGCTGACAGCTCGGAGCCTGGAGCCTGCTTCAGATTCTGTGTCTCCTTCTCTCTCTGCCCCTCCCCCGCTCATGCTCTGTCTCTCTCTCTCTGTGTCAAAAATAAATAAACATAAAAAAAATCAGAAGGGAGAAAAAGATACTGCGAATGACATTTACCTTTATACCAAAGCAGTTGAAAGATATAATTAAAAAAAATATTTTGTTATTGGAGGAGGAGGCTGAAAGGCAGAAGTTCCTGTGGCCCCTGAAAGTCATGATGTTGGGTATGGGGACTGCGCCAGGGAGTCACTGCCTGGGGCAGCCTTTTCTGACCCCCGAGGCGAGCCTGTGACCTCCCCCTGACTCCCTTGCCCATGGGTCCCTGTCTTCCTGGGAACCACACAGGCTGAACCAAGGGCCCAGGGAGCCAATTGGGGCCTGGGAACACATGAAGGGGCCCTTCCCAGCCCCACCCAGACTCAGAGGGATTAGGCCAGCTGGGCATATGATACCTGCGGGAGCTCAGCCACCTGGCCGCTGGGCCCCGGAGTAGGGGTACTGGTCATGTCAGTGGGCTTGGCTTGGAGGCTGCACCAAGGACAAGGAGTGGCCCCCACACTTTCCTGATGCCTTGAATGGCTGGCCCATGGCAGGGCCCCCCTGGAGGCCAGCATTGGCTCCTGGTACTGCTGGCACTCAGATCCCTGCTGCCCACAGGTAAGGGCCTCTCCTGATCCTGATCCTCTGGGAAAGAGGGGACATGGGTGCAGAAGGGCCTGGGGCTCATTCTCAGGCGGCCCTGAGTGTCAGCGGCTCTGGTCTCCCTTTGCTGTCTGGTCTCTGCCCAACCTCTTCCTCTCTCATGTTTCCAAACACCTCACCAAGAGACCACTCTCCCTCCCTTTCTCCCCTTACTCTCCTGCTCTGTACCTGTCATTGTATTCCACCATTACTTATTTACTTGTTTGTCTATCTCCCCCTCTAGCCTGTGAGCCCCATGAGGGCGGTGACACTGTTGTGTTCACTGATTTGCCCCCAGTGCCTGGAATGTTGCCTGCACATAGTAGGCCCTTCATAAATATTCATCTCATAACCTAGTTTAGTCTGGCTGGAGGTGGGAAGCATGGTGGCCGAAGGCTTGGGTTGGGCGTTGAACCCACCTTCACCATTCACTGGCTGTGTTTCCTGAAGCCACTTGACTTAGCCCGTCTGGGACTCAGTTTTTCCATCTGTAAAACAGACATGATGGTGAGAACAGCACAGTTTGTAGGGCATGTTAGGAGGACTCAATGGGGTCATGGAGACAATATCTGGCATGGTGAAAGGTCAGTGAGTAGAAGCAGTACTATTGTGAAGGGGAAAGGGCATGCATGGGTGGAGAGGGGGCTTGGGGCTTGAGGCTTGAGGAGAAACAGCCCGTAGGATTTATGATCACACATGGAGCTTAGAGATTCGGTTTATCTGATGACCCCATTCTACTGAGGAGAAAACTGAGGTTTAGGGAGGTCAGAATTTGCCCAGGACCACACAGCAGGAGAGGCAGGGCCAGGTCACCCAGTTACTCGATGGACATTTGCCTTCTGAGTCCCTGCTGTGCACCTTTGCAGGCTCTAAGGACACAGCCAGCCCATGACCCTCACAACAAGGGCAGTTCGGAAAGATAAGGGTTTTGGAAGTTGTCAGAGCTTCCTGGGGCCATCATAGCAAAGTGCCACAGTTTAGGCAGTTGAAACCACAGAAACTTACTGTCTCATAGTTCTGGAGGCCAGAAGCCTGAGATCAAGGTGTTGGCAAAGCCGGTTCCTTCTTAAGGGCCTCAGAGGGAGAATCTGTGCTAGGGCTTCTAGCTTTGGGTCGTTGGCAGGCAATCTTCGGCATTCTCTGGTTTCTGGAAGTCTCCCTCCAACCTCTGCCTTCAGCTTTTTACTTTTTAAATTTTTTTTAATGTTTATTTATTTTTGGGAGAGAGACAGACACAGAGATGGAGACAGAGAGACAGAGTGTGAACAGGGGAGGAGCAGAGGTATGCTGAGTGTGGGGTGGGTGGGGAGCCTTCCCCAAGGAGGAGGGGTTTCTGGTGTGCCCTAGAAGAAGGCTTGGCTGGCAGACAACCTCTTTCACTGGCCCAGCCAGAGGCAGGTGCTAGGGGTCCCAGTCCTGGGGGTGAGATTTAAGTCAAAGGAGTCTGCCCACCCACCACCCCCAGGACCCACATTTGCAGAGAGAGAGGTGAAGTGAGGGAGAGAAGGACCCTCTTTACTCCAGTGGTTCTCAGACTGGAGGGCATGAGAGCCACCAGAGGGCTTTTTATTTTTTTAATGTTTATTTTATTTTATTTTATTTTTTTTTAATTTTTTTTTCAACGTTTTTTATTTATTTTTGAGACAGAGAGAGACAGAGCATGAACGGGGGAGGGGCAGAGAGAGAGGGAGACACAGAATCGGAAACAGGCTCCAGGCTCCGAGCCATCAGCCCAGAGCCCGACGCGGGGCTCGAACTCACGGACCGCGAGATCGTGACCTGGCTGAAGTCGGACGCTTAACCGACTGCGCCACCCAGGCGCCCCAATGTTTATTTTATTTTTGAGAGAGAGAGAAAGACAGAGTGTGAACGGGGGAGGGACAGAGAGAGGGAGACACAGAATCCAAAGCAGGCTTCAGGCGAGCTGTCAGCACAGAACCCGATGCAGGGCTCGAACTCGTGAACCGTGTGATCATGACCTGAGCCAAAGTCAGACACTTAAACCTACTGAGCCACCCAGGCACCCCACCCTAGAGGGCTTATGAAAACATGGTTTCTGGGACAGTAGGTCCAGAGAGGGGTGGCATGGTTTACAAAGAATTAGCCCTCTACTTCACATCCATTCAGATGACTACTCTAAAAATAAATATATACATTATAAAAAAAAAAAAAAGTGTTCCTAAGGAGAATCTGGAGTCCTCGTGCTGATGAGAATGTAAAATAAGGTGGCCACTATGGAAAATGGTATGGTGGTTCCTCAAAATATTAAAACTAGAATTACCATATGATCCTGCAGTTCTTTCTTTTTTAATTTTTTTAAGTTTATTTATTTATTTTGAGAGAGGCAGAGACAGAGACAGCATAATCAGAGAAGGGGCGGGGGGGAGAGAGAGAGAGAGAGAGAGAGAGAGAGAGAGAGAGAGAGAATCCCAAGCAGGTTCCACACGTCAGCACAGAGCCCAACGTGGGGCTCAAACTCATGAAACTGTGAGATCATGACCTAAGCCGAAATCAAGACTGATGCTTAACTGACTGAGCCACCCAGACACCCCTGATCCTGCAGTTCTGATTCTGCAGACAGTGAAAGTTTTACTTCTTCCTTACCAATTTGGATACCTTTTATTTCTTTTTCTGGTCTGATTGCTGTGGCTTGGACTTCCAGTACTATGTTAAATAAAAGTTATGAGACTGGATGATGTCTTTCAGTTTTTTACTGTTGAGTATGCTAGCTGTAGGTTTTTCATATATGGACTTTATTGTGTTGAGATATGTGCCCCCTAAACCTAATTTGTTGAACGTTTTGTCGCAAATGGATATACTTTGTCAAATGCTTTTTCTGCATCTATTGAGATGATCATATGGCTTTTATCTTTTCTCTTGTTAATGTGATGTGTCATGTTGATTGATTTGCAAATATCGAACCACCCTTGCATCTCTGGAATAAATCCCACTTGATCATGGTGAATTTTTTTTTTTCATGTATCATTGGATTCAAGTGCTAATATTTTGTTGAGGATGTTTGCATCTATGTTCATCAGAGAGATTGGCCTATAGTTGTCTCTTTTTTTGTAATGTCTTTTTCTGGTTTGGGTATTTGGGTAATGCTGGCCTTGTGGAATGAATTTGGAAGCTTGCTTTCCTGTTTTATTTTTTTGGAATAGTTTGAGAAAATAGGTATTAACTCTTCTTTAAATGTTTGGTATAATTCATCTGTGAAGGCATTGGGTCCTGGACTTTTGTTTGTTGTGAGTTTTTTGATTACTGATTCAATTTCATTGTTAGTAATTGGTCGGTGAAAATTTTCTATTTCTTCCTGATTCCATTTTGGAAGGTTATATGTTTCTAGGAATTTATCCATTTCTTCCAGGCTGTCCAATTTGTTGGCATATAATATTTCATAATATTCTTGGGGCACCTGGATGGCTCAGTCAGTTAAGCATCTAACTTCTGCTTAGGTTGTGGTTAGTGGTTAGTGAGTGGTTAGTGAGGTTGAGCCCTGTGTTGGACTCTGTGCCGACAGCTCAGAGCCTGGATCCTGCCTCAGTTTCTGTGTGTGTGTCTCTCTGCCCCTCCCCCTATCATACTCTGTCCCTCTCTCAAAGAATAAATAAACATTAAAAAGGTATATATATTCTCAGGGCACCTGGGTGGCTCAGTTGGTTAAGCGTCTGACTTCAGCTCAGGTCATGATCTCGCGGTCTGTGAGTTCGAGCCCGCGTCGGGCTCTGTGCTGACAGCTCAGAGCCTGAAACCTGCTTCAGATTCTGTGTCTTCCTCTCTCTCTGCCCCTCCCCTGCTCATGCCCTGTCTCTGTCTCTCTCTCAAAGAATAAACATTAAAAAAAATTCTCTTACAATCTTTTATATTTCTGTGGTGTCAGTTGTTATTTTTTCCTTTTTCCTTTTTGATTTTGAGTTCTCTTTCTCTCTCTTTTTTTAATTTACAAAAATTTTTTTAATGAGACTGGCTAAAGATTTATCAACTTTGTTGATCTTTTGAAAGAGCCAGCTCCTGGTTTCATGGATCCGTCCTATTGTTTTTTTAGTCTCTATTTCATTTATTTATTTTTCCAATCTTTATTATTTCCTTCCTTCTATTGGCTCTGGGTTTTGCTTGTTTTTCTTTTTCTGGTTCCTTTAGGAACTAAATACTACAATACTACAAAGCTATAATATTACAAAGCTGTAGTAATCAAGACAGTATGGTCCTGGCATAAAAATAGACACATAGATCAATGGAACAGAACAGAGAGTCCAGAAATAAGCCTATGCTTTTAGGGCCAGTTAATCTATGAAAAAGGAGGCAAGAATGTATAATGGGAAAAAGACAATCTCTTCAGCCAATGGTGCTGGGAAAACTGGACAACGATATGCAAATAATGAAACTTTGCTGTGTGTGATGATATGGACAGAGCTAGAGGGTATTATGCTAAGTGAAATAAGTCAGTCAGGGAAAGACAAATACCATATGATTTCACTCATATGTAGAATTTAAGAAACAACACAAATGAACAAAGAAAGCAAGAGACAAACAAACAACAACAACAACAACAACAACAAAACAGACCTGGGGCGCCTGGGTGGCTCAGTGGGTTGGGCATCCAACTTCCGCTCAGGCCATGATCTCACAGTCCATGAGTTCGAGCCCTGCGTTGGGCCCTGTGCTGACAGCTCAGAGCCTGGAGCCTGCTTCGGATTCTGTGTGTGTGTGTGTGTCTCTCTGCCCCTCCCCCACTCATGCTCTGTCTCTCTCAGTCTCAAAAATGAATAAATGTTGAAAAATTAAAAAAAAAAAAACCAGACCCTTAAATACAGAGACAAAACAGGTAGTTGCCAGAGGAGAGGTGTGGTGGGGGGATGAGTGAAGTAGGTGATGGGGATTCAGAGTGCACTTAACTTACTGTGATGGTCGCTGGGGAATGTATAGAAGCGTTGAATCACTATATTGTACACCTGAAACTAATATAACACTGTATGTTAATTGCACTTGAATTTTTTTTTTAAAAAAGGAGGGAAATGCTAACATGTGCTGCAACATGGGTGGACCTTGAAGACACTGTGCTCAGGGAGATAAGACAGACAACAGGACAGGTACTATAGGAATGTACTGGGGCACCTGGGTGGCTCAGTTAGTTGAGCATATGGCTGAGGTCGTGATCTCATGGTTCGTGGGTTCAAGCCCCGTGTTGGGCTCTGTGTTGACAGCTCGGAGCCTGGAGCCTGCTTCAGATTCTGTGTGTCACTCTCTCTTTGCCCCTCCCTGCTTTCTCTCTCTGTCTCTCAAAAATAAACAAACATTTAAAAAAATTTTTTTTAAAGGAATGTATTTATATGAAGACCCTACAAGGGCAACATTCATAGAGACAGAAAGTAGATGCTGGGAGCCAGGGGCTGGGCCGGGGGGATGGGGAGTCAATACTTAATGGGGGCAGAGTTTCAGTTTGGAATGACAAAAAAGTTCTAGAGATGTGGATGGTCGTGGTGTTTGTACAACTATATGAATGTGTTTAACACCATTGGACTGGACACTCCAACGTGGTTAAGGTAACAAATTTGATGTCATGTGTATTCTACCAGAATTGCTGTTAAAAAAGGAATTAGTCCGGTGTCTCCCATATTGGCCAAAACTAAGTGTCAGCTTTTGTTGAGAATGTGGACATCATTCCATTGTTATTAATACTGGAGTTTGAAATGGTGCTAACCCAGTAAGCACAAGCAATCCTAAAAGCATGGTGGTATTATGATTAACTAAAACTGTTTGCTTTGTGCTGGGATTTGTGCTAAGCCTTTTGGCCCGTTAGTCTTGCCAATGACCCTCAGAAACAGGTGTTATCATACATAACTCTGACTTACCAAAGGGGAAACACGGACACAGAGCAGTTGAATGCCTCGTCCAGACCCGCACAGGATTTGAACACAGCATTGATGTCAGAGCCCACTACGTTGCTATGAAATTATAACAAACTGGGCCATCCTGGCCGGCTGTATAGCTTAGAAAAAAGTAGGAAGTGACATGCAGATTTTGGGGAAATATAATTCTAAAAACCCCATTAAATCATAAGCATTAAACCAGAATGTGCTGCACTTAACAGGCAATCAGCTCAGAGATTGAATGCCTGGCAGAAAGGAACTCTACCTTTCTACGGAGCCAAAACATGCAACTATTACCCAGATGGTTTCAAGAAAAATGATAATTAGTCCTCAAGCCAGAAGACTTGAAACACCATTTATTACACATAGGTCGTCTGAGATTCACCCTGGTAATTGGGGTGACCATCTACACTCCCTGACTCTATCCACAAGAAGGCCAAACTTCTATCTTAATGACAGGACGTGATTTTGAAATTTGGAGCAGGGTACCCGCTGAAGTTAGTCTCCTACCCTCCCACAAAGACTGGGAGACAGGGAGATTTAAGCCTCTTATTTATTTATTTTTTTAATTTCTTAATGTTTATTATTTTTAAAATTTTTTAATGTTTTTATTTATTGTTGAGAGAGAGAGAGAGAGAGAGAAAGAGAGCATAAGTGGGGAAGGGGTAGAGAGAGAGGGAGACAAAGAATCCAAAGCAGGCTTCAGGCTCAGAGCTGTCAGCACAGAGCCCAATGCGGGGCTTGAACTTGTGAACTGCGAGATCATGACCTGAGCTGAAGTCAGACACCCAACCGACTGAGCCACCCAGGTGCCCCTAATGTTTGTTTATTTTTGAGAGAAAGAGACAGAGCAAGAATATGGGAGGGTCAGAGAGAGAGAGGGAGGGAAACACAGAATCTGAAACAGGCTCCAGGCTCTGAGCTGTCAGCACAGAGCCTGACGCAGGGCTCAAACTCACGGACCGTGAGATCATGACCTGAACTGAAGTCAGACACTTAACTGAGTGAGCCACCCAGATGCCCCTTAAGCCGCTTTTTTTTTTAATGCTCTGTTTATTTTTGAGAGAGAAACAGAGAGTGAGCAGGGGAGGGGCAGAGAGAGAAGGAGACACAGAACTAGAAGCAGGCTCCAGGCTCTGAGCTGTCAGCACAGTGTCCAATGCAGGACTCAAACTCACGGACCGTGAGATCATGACCTGAGCCAAAGTTGGATGCTTAACAGACTGAACCACCTAACTGCTCCAAGCCTCTTATTTTTAATTTTTATTTGCCCTGACACAGATAAATCCAGGATATGATGTCAAAGGAATGTAACACAGAAGCAGAGAGAGGGGCGCTTTGCCTTGTTTTTGTCACCCAGGGGACTGCAAAAGAATTCACAGGAATTAGGTCTTACAGGAACAAGAGTGAAAAGGGCCTGGGGTGAGGGCAACTGGAGCCTGAAAGGCACCTGGGATGCTTGTAGACCACGTCCCACTTTCATGGTTATGCCCCCAGGCTCTTGTCCTCCAGATAAAATGCTAACTTCTCACCATGTGTGTCCTATAATCGGGTCCATTCTGCTCTTCTGCCCCTCAGCTCCTTCCTGCAGCTACATCTGGAGAAGTTTGGGCCACGGGGCCTTTGCACTTGCTGCCCATTCTGCCTGAGTGCTCTCTGTCGTTCTCCCCGAGGCTGGTGTAGCTTATCAGAAAAATAATACAGGAAAATACCCTGTTTTAGAGTCTTCAGAGCATTTAAATATCTGAAATTACCTTGTTTGCTTAATGATTCTGTTTCCTGCACTAGACTCTACGTTTAGTGACAGTGGTGAGCTGCAGGGTGGTAAAGAGTGCTGGTCTGAGGCCACACAGCTGAGGTTCAGATCCTAGCTCTGCTGCGTGACTTGAGGCCTCCCTGAGCCTCCACCAATGGGGAAAACCAAAGAGCTTCAAGAAGGATTAAATAAACAACTGCTAGGACATGTAGGTGACACAGAATAGGGACCACAAAGGGGTTTGCTGTTTTTGTTGTTATGATAGTAATAATATTCGTCTACAGGAGCTTCCCCCTTATCCGCGGTTCTGCTTCCCGAGTTCCTGGTGGGCAACCGTGGTGGGGAAGCAGATGATCCCCCTTTTGAGGAATGGTCGGGAGGCCAGTGTCTGTTGTGGCCTGCCCCCTGCCCCCGCCCGCCCCCCACCTCTGCATCTCATCAGTATGCATTTTATCATTTCCCATCATCACAGGAAGAAGGGTGAATATAGCACAATAAGATACTTTGAGAAAGAGACCACATTCCCATAACTTTCATTACAGTATATTAGAACTGCTCTGTTTTATTAATGTTGTTGTTAATCTCTTCCCGGGCCTCATTGATAAATCAAACTTTATCATCGGTACGTGCATCCGGGAAAGCACACAACACGTACAGGGTTCGGTTCTACCTGCGATTTTCATGTCAGGCATCCACTGGGGGTTTGGGGACAGGTCTTTCCCACCCCCCACACCCCCCTTCGCCCCCCCCCACCGGATAAGGGGGGACTCCTGTCATCTTTAGCTTCTAGCATAGAATTTAGCACACATTAGACACTTGGGCACTTTTATTGGATGGGTGGACAGGTGGTGGGCAGGTTTCTGAGCGAAGGACGGTACTAAGCCCTTTCCACACTCCTGATGTGGTTTCTATCAGGGAGCCTTGGGTGGAGAGCGGATGGGGGTGGGGGGGGCTGCGCTGGGCTGGGCTTCTCATACCCCTAGCTCCCAACCTCCCCACTTCAGAGTTCAAAGGTCAGATCAAACAAATGGAGAGAAACACTGTCAGGAAGGGAAATCTCGTGTGTCTTTGAGGAGGTGAAATCTTGAAAACCAAGTTTGCTCTTCAAGGAGCCCCCACTGACTCAGCTCTCTGCTGCCCGAGAGAGAGAGAGAGAGAGAGAGAGAGAGAGAGAGAGAACAGCCCTTGGCTCGCAGCCAGAAAATTACCATCATAAAGCTTCTATTTGTTCTAGCCCTTTTTATTCCCCATAGATTTTGGAAGGAAGAGAAGGCTCCCTACAGTGCAAAGCGTTGCAGGGGGTAGAGGGGACCCCCCCATTTGTGTCAGTTCTATCGTTTTTCCCAGGGCTGCTTTTGTGGTCTGGCAGCAGGAAATTATGCGGGAGGTTGCCTGCAGCTCTGCAAGCCTCGTGACCCCGATCCTGTTTGGTTAGGATTAAAGAGTGTCAGGACTGCTCGGCTCAAGCCTTGGGAAGACGTGCCAAGAAGTCATTTATCTCCTTCAGGCCTCTAGGTGTGTCGGGGCTCACAAATCATCGAGAATGAAGAAGGGACGACCGCAAATAGGGGCTTGTGGTCTTTCCCTTCGGGTGACAGATAGGAGGCGTGACAAGTATAAAAGGGGAGAGATAGAGACAGAGACACAGAAAGATACTGAGAGAGAGAGAGAGAGAGAGAGAGAGAGAAGTGAGCTACCTGTTTCCCTGCATTTCTGTCCCATTCATCAAGTGCCCACTTAGTCACAAAATGTGGCACAGAGACAGGCAGCAAATGGACCAAGATATTTAGATCAGTGGCTCTCAAGCCCGACTGCATATCTGAATGCTCTGGAAGCTTTAAAACACAATCCTGTGTCAGCACGCCGCCCCACGCTGGTATTTTTCTTTAAAAAAAAAAAGCTTCAGCAGATTTTTAACTCACAGAGGGGTCAAGACCCATTGATATACATCAGAGGTTTCCAAATGATGACCTAGGGCTTGACTCAGGCCTAAGGAGGTGTTTGTATTGCTACACAGTGTCTTAAAAATATTTGTATTTATCACCAATATTTTATTTATTTTAATTTTTTTAATGTTTATTTATTTTTGACAGAGAGAGAGAGAGAGAGAGAGAGAGAGCGCATGAGCCGGGGAGGGGCAGAGAGTGAAGGAGACATAGAATCTGAACCAGGCTCCAGTCTCTGAGCTGTCAGCACAGAGCCCAACGCAGGGCTGGAACTCACAAACCGCGAGATCATGACCTGAGCCAAAGTTGGATGTTAAACTGACTGAGCCACTCAGGTGCCCCTGGGATCAGAATTTCTATTTGTGTAGTTTTGTAGTTGAAAACAAGGCTCAGAAGGATTTGACAACTTGCCCATGGAAATGCAGCCAGTAGGTGATAGAGGGGAGCTTAGGGGTTTAAGTCTGGGGGGTCCATACCACTCTTTGGTAGGCTGAAGTGTTTTCAAGGAAGGAGAGAGGAGTAGGGGAGAGCATTTGGGCATGGCTAAGGGGAGGCGGATGATCCAGGGTGAAGGGAGAGACAGGACAGGAGACAAAGATTGGAACAGAAGCCCTTTTTCATTCTACAAACATTTATTGAGCACTTACTGTGTGCTAGGCACTGCAATGGGGATGCAGTGTTGAGCAAAATGGACATTACCCTTGCCTTCTTAGAGTTGATGTTCCAGAGGAGAAGGGGCCAAGAAACAAGTGAGGATATGTATCATGTCTGAGGGTACTAAGTGCTATGGAAAGAAGAGAAGAGAGAGAGTGGGTGACGGGGGTGGCATGGGGGTAGGGGTGGTCCTTGAAGAAGTGACATCTGAGCAGATGAATGACTGAGGGGACAGTGGGACCACATAGATATTTGGTGAAAGGATTTTCCAGGCAGTGGGACAGACAGTGCAAGGGCCCTGAGGCAGGCGTGAGTTTGAAACAGCACAGAGATCAGAGTGGCTGACTGCAGGGGAGAGAAGGGATTAGGGGAGGGACATGAGGCGGGGTGGGGGGACATACAAACAGGTCCTCATCAGGACTTTGGCTTTTTCTCTGACATAAATGCAGGGCCATAGTGCTTTGGCTGATCGTGCTCCGTTCTTATTTTTAGCAACCTCCTTCTGGCTGCTGCTGCGTGACAAACAGACCAGCAAGAGGAAGGGGAGGAAGGCAGGGAGGCCAGTCGGAGGCTACTGCCTCATCCGGGAGAAAGGTGATTGCAGGAGACTAGGTGTGTGGTGAGAAGCCGTCCACTTGTGGGTGGATGTTAAAGACCTTGAAGGGTGTACTAACAGACTGGCTTTTGGGAAAGGGGGCAAATGCGTCACAATTCAGGGGATTCAGGTGGTTGAGAATGGAAATCAACAGTGCCTCGAATTAGTATTTACAGAAAGGTGTAGGGTGAAAACCCACAGTACAGAAAAGGAACAGCTCATGCTCTGTATCACTTGCACAGAAGTAGGGAAAAGGCTTTGCTCTGGGGAGATGGGAAATGGCCTAAGTCTGGGTCACATGGTCCGACAGCCTTTTGGACAGAGAGAGGGAAAGCTCTGGGGCCAGGTCAGTGTGGTGGGTGAAGAGCTGGGGCATTCTGGACCGTCTAGGGTGTGTGGGGTCGGGGAGGGGTCGGGTTAAGAACCACAACCACAGCTGCCCTTCATCAAGCGCTAATTAGGGTTGGGCCATTCATGGAAGGATGTCAGGAAGACATTAGCTCATTTAATGCTACCCCCGAGCAGTATGGGAGCCACACTCATTTCCATCTTCCAGATGAGTAAACTGAGTCAGGGCAAGTAGGAAGTGCACCCAAGTTAACAGCCTCTTTCTGGCTCAACAAAACAGATATGAATCTGGAGCGATGGAGGTGGGGGGCAGGGGAACAGACAGTAAACAAAGATGCAAATAGATAACATCCGGTGCAAGTCAGGGATGTGGAAGGAAAGAGAAGCGGGTGGTGAGTGATGGAACAGACCTGGAATGAAAGCAGAGGAACCACAGAGTCACGGGATTTCTGACACTTCCTGCCTGAAGGTCTGTGGCCGGCAGGTGCTAGCTCCTGGCAGGAGGTAAGGACAGATCTGGTCCTTAGGGTGAGTGCTGCTTCACACCCAGTAGAGAACAGAGTGGAAAGATCCTTTCCTTCTGGCAGTGACCCAGTGCTCTCGGCTTGCTGGGGGCCGGTCCCTCTCTTGCCAGCTCACCTGGTACCCCTCCCTCCCCCCGATGGCCCTCGTGTTCTTTCTGGGCTGCCCCTGAGGTTTGGGTCCACTGGCGAGAGCCGCAGGGTCTCCCCCGGCAGCCTCCAGCTTCCAGTGGCCGCTCTGCACTCGCTGGTCCAAACTGAGAGGCACCAGAAGCGTAAAGCAAAGGCTTAGTTAAAAAAAAAAAATAGAATGAAGGAATGTAAAACTTCTTGCTGATATATTTTTTAATGTTGTTTATAAGGCAAAATGATAATGTTTGGGGGGCATTGCATGTGATACAATACAGCATTAGAATTAACATCTTCTAGGGGCGCCTGGGTGGCTCAGTCGGCTAAGGGTCAGAGTTCAGCTGAGGTCATGATTTCACGGTTCGTGGGTTCGAGCCCCCCGTTGGGCTCTGTGCTGACAGCTCGGAGCCTAGAGCTGCTTTGGATTCTGTGTCTCCCTCTCTCTCTGACCGTCCCCCCCACTCTCTCTCTCTCTCTCTTTCTCTCTCAAAAATAAAAAAAAAAATCAAAAAAATTTTTAAAAAAGAATTAACATCTGTTTCTTTTTCTTTTTAAAAAACGTAGCTAACAGTGACAAAGACTCTCTCCTTGACCAAATTGTTGTCAGACTCTTCTCATCAAGGCCTTGACCTTGGCCTTCTGCGTCCACTCTGTCCTTGATCAAGCCTGCCTACCCCAGTCTGAGCAAGAACACGGCTAAGTCAGCTTATGGAGAATCCCCCCATCCTTCACATCTTATCAGCTTCCTCATCCTTCGATGTGCAAATCCTTGACCTGACTTTAGTGGCAGAGTGGGTCAATTTAGTGAGAATCCCCAGCTCTGATGTCTGTTTTTAGTCATGTTCCATGCACAGACCCCTCACCCTGCCCCTTGGCTGTAAATCCCCACTTGCTCTGTTCTATGCTGAGTTGATGTCAGTCTCCCTCCCTTGCTGTGATTCCCCTACTGCAATGGTCTTGACTTAAGTCTTCCTCACCATTTCAACAAATGTCAGAATATTTTGTCCTTTAACCATAGAGAATTTAAAAATCATCTACATGGCTTGCATTTGTGGCTCGCATTATATTCCTAGCGAGCAGCGCTGCTCTGGGATTTGGCACAGAATCCTCCCCTCCTACCTCCGGGGTGATTTTCCTACACCTCCTGGACCTCCTTTCATTGCTGACTATGAGCTTGTGTTTCTTCCTTCCATCCATCAGTCTACCTCTGCAGTCTGCTCAGCATCCCTAGCTAAAGTTAATGGCTGGCACACTGAGTTTTGAAGCATTGCTCATTTATTCATTCATTCTGCCAGTGTTAAAAAACAAAACAAAACATTTAATGACCTGAGAGTATGGAAAGGAAGACGTTATTCAAAGGGGTGGGGGACTATCAAGGTAGATATAGGGACCATCATAGTGGGATTTTCCAGTTGGGGAGAGAGATTGGGCTCAACTTTGAAAACTTTACACATAGAGTTGGCATTTACAGAAATCAGTCTCTCAGTTCTTAGGTTTGCATGAAATTTTCTATTTTCTATCCTCAGGTTCCATTTCAGATTGAAATTCTTTCACGACTTCCAAATGGAGAAGTCAAGAGTATAGTTTGGTACAGGAGAATGGAGCTCAGTGGAGACTCGGTAGCAGAGCTTAGGGCTAAAGACCCTCCCTGGCCCACCAGACGTGTGCACCCTGCCCTGAGCCCCATCTCCCTTCATCTGTCATCCTGGCTCGCTCCAGCCACAGTGTCACCTTTCTGTTTAACACAAAAATGTGATATAATGTCCATAATGGCTTTTTTTTTTTTTCTGGCTCAGGATCTAGTGAAAGATCATGCATTTCATTCAATTGTCATGCCAATTTATTCTCCTTTAATCTAGAATAGCGTTCAGCCTTTGACTTTCATGATATTGACATTTTTGAGAGATCAGGACACTTGCTTTGTAGAACGCTCCTCAATGTAGGTTGGTCTAATGTTTCTTCATGATGAGATTCAGGGTATGCATTTTGGTGGGTACCATAGAAGCAATGCTGTGTCCTCCTCAGTGCATCATATCAGGAGGCACGGGATATTGGTTTATTCCATTCCTGGTGATATTAATTTGGACTTCCTGGTTAAGGTGATATCAGCCTAGTTTCTCCACTGTCAATTTACTATTTTCCTCTTTGTAATCATGAGTAATTTATGGGGAGACTCTCCGAAACCATGTCTTGTACCTCATTAAATCTTTACCCACTGGTTTTAGCACCTGTATTAATCAAAGTTCTCCAGAAAAACAGAATCAACATATCCATATATATTGAGACAGAGAGAAATTAATTTTAAGTAATTTGCTTATGTGATTATTGAAGCTGACCAGCCCCAAGATCTGCAGGGTGAGTAGGCAAGCTGGAGACCTAGAAGAATCAGTGATGTAGATTGCAGTCTGAGCCTGAAAGCATGAGAACCATAAGAACCAGGAGACTCTGGGGTATAGTTCCAGTATGAAAGCCAGCAGGCTTGAGATCCAGGAAGAACCAGTGTTTCAGCTTGAGGCTGAAGGCAGGAATGTCCCAGTCCAAAGGTAGTCAGGCAGGAGGAATTGTGTCTTAGTTGGGGGAGTGTCAGCCTTTTTGTTCTATTCAGGCCTTTGACTGATTGGATGCAGCACCCCCACATTAGGGAGAGCAATCTGCTTTACTCAGTCCACCATTTCAAGTGTTAATCTCATCCAAAACACCCTCACAGGATAATGTTTGACCAAAGGCTTGTGCTCCCTGCAGCCCAGTCAAATTGACATGTGCACTTAACCATCACAGCATCCATTGGTGATTCCTGCTGAATCAGTTATTCCCATGATGGTTGCAAAATGTTGATTTTCTAGCTCTGTCATTACTTCAACATTTATTCACTGGCATGCTGCTATAAGGGCAGCTTTTTCCTCCCTCATTGAGTTATTTGTTTATGTAGATGCCCAAATTATCCCAGGCTTGGCCAGTGGGGGGAGCTTTTTTGTCCTATCGTGGTACCCTATTTATCTCTGAGCATCTTCCTTATTTCCTGGTACAAGATATTCCAGACTTTTTATATATTTTCCAAGAGAGAAATCTTTGTTTTCTTCAGTGATGTTTATTTTTCAATTTAATTTGATTTTCTTTAGAGAGAGGGTGCAAGTGAGTGAGGCTGGAGAGAGAGAGAATTCCATGAGGGGCAGAGGGAGAGAGAGAGAGAGAAGTGGGGCTCACCTGAGGCAGGGCTCATGCTCACCCAAAGCGGGGCTTGTGCTCACCCAATGTGAGACTCGAACTCACGAACCATGAGATCATGACCTGAGCCAAAATCAGATGCTTAACAGACTGAGCCACCCAGGCACCCTTCAGTGATGTTTAAATGTTTAAAACAGGGCCTGGTACACAGTGTGTGGCTACTCAGTGTGTGTTGGTTGAAGAATGAATGAATGAATGAATGGTCCCTGGCTAGGGCTTGAGAGGCATCAGGACACTCCCTGCTTGTCTACACTCTTGGTGTATATTTATGTATATTTGTTTCTTCACTAAGGTCTAGATGTATCAATGGGTAGCTAAGGGTGTGTGTGGGTGTATCTATGAATTGGTATGTGTCGATATGTACACTTCTGTATGTCTTTGTGGTTAAATCTGTGGGCAGGTCAGTTGGTAAGTGGTGCTACTGTCTTTCAATTTGGGGATCAGTTCCTGGTGCTGCATGTTTGTGGGTATATGTTCAGGGAGCTGTGGGTGCTTGTATATAGGATCTGCTGGAAAAATGTTTTGATTAAGGGGACTGAATGTCTGCACATACATTTGAGAGTGAAGACTTGTTTATTTTTTCTTATTTTTTTCTCGGAATTTATGTTTTATTAAAAATTTTTTTTAATGTTTATTTATTTTTGAAAGAGAGAGACAGAACGTGAGCGGGGGAGGAGCAGAGAGAGGGAGACATGGAATCCGAAGCAGGCTTCAGGCTCTGAGCTGTCAGCACAGAGCCCAACATGGGGCTCGAACTCACAAAACTTGAGATCATGACCTGAGCTGAAGTCGGATGCTTAACTGATGGAGCCACCCGGCTGCCCCAAAAACTTGTTTATTTTTAAAACTGAGATATAATTGACATACACCATGATTTTAGTTTCACATGTACAACATAATGACTCAATATTTGTATATATTGCAAAATGATTGCCAATAAGTCTAGGTAACATCCGTAATGAAACATAGTCACACGTTTTTCTGTGATGAGAACTTTTAAGATCTAGTCTCAGCACCTTTCAAATATACAATACAGTACTGTTAACTGTAGTCACCATACTGGACATTATGTCCCCAGGACTTATTTAGTTAAGGGGAAGTTTGTACCTTTTGACCTGCTTTACCCACTTTGCCCTCCCCCGAACCCCTACCTCTGGCAACCAGCAGGCTGTTTGCTATACTTATGAGCTTGTTTTCTCTTGTTTTTGGATTCCACGTATAAATGAGATCATACAGTATTTCTCTTTCTTTGTCTGACTTATTTCACTTCGCATTATACCCTCTAGATCCATCCATGGTGTTGCAAATGGCAAGATGCCATTCTTTTTTATGGCTGAGTAATATTCCATTGTATACATACACCACATCTTCCTTATCCATTTACCCACCAGTGGACACTTAGATTGCTTCTGTCTCTCGGCTGTTGTAAATAAGGCTGCAATAAACATGGGGGTGCAGATATCTTTTCGAGTTAGTGTTTTTGTGTCCTTTGGATAAATACCCAGAAATGGAATTGTTGGCTCAGAGGGTAGTCCGATTTTTTTTTTGAGGGACCCCCACACTGTTTTGCATCGTGGTTGCACCAGTTTGCATTCCCAGCAACAGTGCACCAGGAGAACCTGTTTACTTTTGCTTGTTGGCATCATTACTGCTATCTATTGCTATGTTTTTTTAAAAAATGTGGCAGCTTAAAACGACAACCACCTTTGGCTGAAGTGAGAAGTCTATGTGTCCACGTTGTGTTGACTGAATCTGCGGTCGTGTAAAGGCTGGACTGGGCCATGCCTTCAGGATGGTTCTCTCTTCTGGGTGAGAGTGTTGCTGTCCCCTTGGTGTGGCTTTCCCCAGCACGGCGGATCGTGGGATCGAGCCCCACGTCAGGTTCTGGGCCACCGAGCATGGAGCCAGCTTGGGATTCTCTTTCTCTCTTCCTCTGCCCAGCTCCCCACTTGCTCTCTCTCTCACTCTCAAACACAAATAAATAAACTTTGAAAAAAAAAGTCGCAGGACCACGCCCAGATTCAAAGGGTGGCGAAATAACCTCCACCTGTTAACGGAAGGAGAGGTTTGCGGCCGCCCCACCCACAGAGGTTCTTGCCGTGACCACACTTCACGAAAGTGACGATGCTTCCTTGATGTCCTCTTACACCCAGTCCATGCCCAAATGTCCTGGTCATCTCTGATAGGTACCCCCCCCTCAGTTTCTTTTTAAAATTTTGACTCCTGTAGTTAACATACTAGTTTAAATATTAGTTTCAGGTGCACAATTTAGTGATTCAACACTTCCATTCATCACCCGGTGCTCATCACAAATGCACTCCTTAATCCTCATCCCCTATCTTTTTTTTTGAAAGAGAGAGAGAGAAGAGGTGCAGAGAGAGAGGGAGACAGAGAATCGCAAGCAGGCTCCATGATGTGAATGCAGAGCCTGATGCAGGGCTCGAACTCACAAACTGCGAAGACATGACCTGAGCTGAAATGAAGAGTTGGACACTTAACTGACTGAGCCACCCAGGTGCCCCAATCTTCATCCTCTATTTAACCCATCCCCCCACCCACCTCCCCTCTGGTAACCATCAGTTACTCTGTAGTTAAGAGTCAGCTTCTTGGTTTGCCTCTTTTTTCCACACCATGATCATTTGTTTGGTTCTTAAATTCTACATATGAGTGAAATCATACGCTATTTGTCCTTCTCTGACTTGTTTCACTTAGCACACTACTCTGTAGGTCCAGCCATGTTGTTGCAGATGGTAAGATTTCTTTCTTTTTTATGGCTGAGTAAAGAAAAAAACCTTGCCATCTGCAACAATGGGATGGAAGAACACACACACACACACACACACACACACCACATCTTCTTTATCCATTCATCAGTCTATAGACACTTGGGTTGCTATTGTAAGCAATGATGCTATAAACATACGTGTGCATGTATCCCCTTGAATTAATGTTTTTGTACTTGTTGGGTAAATACCCAGTAGTGCAATTGCTGGATTGTAGAATAGTTCTATTTTTAACTTTCTGAGGAATCTCCATGTTGTTTTCCACAGTGGCTGCACCAGTTTGCATTCCCACCAACAGTGCAAGAGGGTTCCCATTTCTCCACATCCTCTCCAGCATCTATAGTGTCCTGATTTGTTCATTTTAGCCACTCTGACAGGTGTGAGGTGACATCTCATTATAGTTTTGATTTGCATTTCCCTGATGATGAGTGAGTTGAGCATTTTTTCATGTATCAGTTGGCCATCTGGATGTCGTTTTTGGAGAAGTGTCTCTTTATGTTTCCTGACCATTTTTTTTTAATTGGGTTATTTGCTTTTGGGGTGTTGAGATTTATAAGTTCTTTATATATTTTGGATACTAGCTCTCTATCAGATATGCCATTTGCAAATGTCTTCTCCCATTCCATAGGCTGCCTTTTAGTTTTGTTGATTGTGTCCTTCGCTGTGCAGAAGTTTTTATTTTGATGAGGTCCCAATAGTTCGTGTTTGCTTTTGTTTCCCTTGCCTCCAGAGATATATCTAGAAAAATGTTGTTATGGCCAATGTCAGAGACATTACTGCCTATGCTCTCTTCTAGGCTTTTGATGGTTTCTTGTCTTCATCCATGGAAGACCATCCAAAATGGTCTTTCATCCATTTTGAGTTTATTTTTGTGTATGGTGTAAGAAAGTTGTCTAGTTTCATTCTTCCGCACATCGCTGTCCAGTTTTCCCAACACCATTTGTTGAAGAGATTGTCTTTTTTGCACTGGATATTCTTTCCTGCTTTGTTGAAGATTAATTGACTATATAGTTGTGCATCCATTTCTGGGTTCTCTATTCTGTTCCACTGATCTATGTGTTTGTTTTTGTGCCAATACCATACTGTCTTGATGATTACAGCTTAAAGTCCGGAATTGTGAAGCCTCCTGTTTTGCCTTTGTTTTTCAAGATTGCTTTGGCTACATGGGGCCTTTTGTGGTTCCATATACGTTTCGGGGTTGTTTGTTCTAGCTCTGTGAAGAATGCTGGTGTTATTTTGATAGGGATCTCATTAAATGTGTTGATTGCTTTGGGTAGTATAGACATTTTAACGATATTTGCTTTTCCAATCCATGAGCATGGAATGGTTGTTTTTTTTTTTTTCCATTTCTTCATGTTGTCTTGCATTTCTTTCATCAGTGTTTTATAATTTTCAGAATACAGGTGTTTCACCTCCTTGGTTAGGTTCATTCCTAGGTATCTTATTATTTTGGGTGCAACTGTAAATGAGATCATTTTCTTAATTTCTCTTCCTATTGCTTCATTATTAGTGTGTAGAAATGCAACAGGTTTCTGCACGTTGATTTTGTGCCCTGTGACTTTACAGTTGGTTTCTTTGAATAGAGGAACACAAGGTCCACACATCCGGTGGGTGTTTTTCCTGGGTCTTTACTGTGTTACAGACCTGGGGTGACTGTGGTCTGTGAGGTAGCCTGAATACTTACGAAGAGTCCTGCGGGTCTGTTTCTGATTGTGTGTTTCCTGGGAAAGGATGCAGTTGTAGAGGCAGATAACAGTGGCAGTATGTTTCTAGGTGGGTGGGGCAGGGTGGTCAGTGGGTTTGCGTGAAGATCCTGTTGAGGTATGTGAATGAGCTCCCATGTCCCTGAGGGAGCATGCCAGTGAGGGGTGAGGACCCGAGAGTGGCCGAGTCTGGGTGTGTACTGCCTGTTTGGAGTGGGTGAGTCTGGGTGTGGATTGTCTCTAACCGCAGGTCAGTTTGCTTTAGTGACAGGTGAGTGTGGCTTTAAACAGAAGGTATCTAGAGGCAAAGACAGTTGACATTTCTCTTCCAGTTTTTTTCTGGGGAGGCTAGTAGTTGAGGTCCCAGGAAAGGTCCTGAGTCTCAGTGACTCTGGCTAGCTGAGGACCCTTCTGCTTGGGACAGGTGTTCCGGGAAGCTGGGTGCTGACCTTGGCTCTATCCGCAGGGCCAGCCACACTCAGAGAGAGACACACAGAGAGAGAGAAAGAGAGAGAGAGCTTTGTTTGCTTTAAACCCAATCATCCGCAAACGCAATTGTGTTTTGTTCCACACCTCACTGTTTCTTCCACCGGGTGCTCACAAATCTTTCCCTCTTGGTGTGTTATGGGGCTCAACATGAGGACGATCGAGATCCGCCCTGGATGGAAATCTGTAGGGGAAAAGACAGACAAGCCCAAACGTGTTGTTCGACTTCAGCCTTTCTCTGTCCAGGGCAGACAGTCTTGGTATCTTGGTGCAAGGGTTCCTTCCTTGAGGCGGAGGGTGGGGGCTGGTCTCTGCCCCTCAGGTACTCCCTTTCCCGCAGACTTCACCACTGATATATGAGGGATGTTGGGGCCAGGACAGTAGCTAAGTGCCCTGACTTTGCAGCCACATGCTCCGGATTCAAATCTGACTCAGCTACTCACTAGCTGTGTTACAACAGACATGTTACTTAACCTCTCTGTGCCTTGATTTGCTTCTGTGTAAAATGAGAGTGATTATAGTATGATACTGTCCGATAGAAATATATTGCGGGGCGCCTGGGTGGCTCAGTCGGTTGAGCGTCCAACTTCAGCTCAGGTCATGATCTCACGGCTTCGTGAGTTCAACCCCCCACATAGGGCTCTCTGCTGTCAGCAAAAAGCTCACTTCAGATCCTTTGTCCCCTCTCTCTGTCCCTCCCCCACTCACATTCTTTCTCTCCTTTCAAAAATAACCTTAAAAAAAAAAAAAAAATATATATATATATATATATATATATATATATATATATATGTATATAGTGAGCCCGTGGCCCTTAAGTGTTTGGAAATCAGGGAAGGGGGAGCCTTTTGTAGTGGCAAAGATTGAAGAATTTAGGCAAGAGGCGAGGTCAGGGTTTCAGCCCCGATTGGACTGATTTTAAAGCCCGAACCTAATTCTCCGAGCGGCCAGGAGGGAAAAGGCAGATGCACCCCTCCCCCACAGAAGGGACAGCCCCGCCGAGCTCCCCAAGTAACTGGAAGGGGGTCCTCTATGACACCCGCCCCAGCCTGGGGCCCGCTACCCGGGGGAGAAAGGCCTGGGCGCTGCGGCTGTTGGTGACTCTGATTTTGCTACGTCTCAGTCACCATGAGCCTCCCCTTTCTCCCCACACCCTGGAAGCCTTCGGGTTTGTGGTTCTTCCCTTTCCTGGGCTTTACGGCTTTACGGAGCTACAATGGACCTGTAACATTGTGTAAGTTTAAGGTGCACATGTGCTAATTTGATACATGATGTGCTGCAAAACAGTAAAGGCCCAGCCTCAGCCAGCACCTCCATCACGCCGCGTGGGGCCGTTTCTCTTCTGCGGTGAGGTCACTTGAGACCTACTCTAGCCAGAAAAAACAAAAAAAAAAAAAACAAAAAAAACCCCCCAAAAACCAAAAACCAAAAAACAAATGATCTGATTGAAAAGGGGGCAAAAGAAGCTGAACGGACATTTTTCCAAAGAGCACATACGGATGGCCAAGGCACGTGAAAAGTTGCTGGACGTAACTCATCGACAGGGAAATGCGAATCACAACCACAATGAGGGGTCACCTCACACCCTACAGCTAAGTGTTGGGAGGATGCATGTGACCCTCAGGGGACATTATCTGTCTCCATTCCTTCTGCTTTCTCAAGAACCTGGACCCTGGAGAGGGGGCATTATCTTGTCCCAGGAACTGTACTTCCAAAGTTAGTTTCTTTTGAAGTTTATTTAATTTGAGAGAGAGAGAGCACAAGCGGGGGAAGGGATAGAGAGAGAGAGCGGAGAGAGAGAATCCCAAGCAGCCTCTGCACTCTCAGCACAGAGCCCGACGTGGGGCTCAAACTCAGAAGCCACGAGATCATGACCTGAGCCCAAGACGGATGCTTAACCGACTGAGCCACCCAGGCGTCCCCAAAGTTTAATGTTTAAAAAGGTTCCTACTTCAAATTGGGTTTTACAGCTTCTCAGTGTCTGCAGAACCCAGTACCTTCCCAGGCCTGTGTGTGAGTCGCTTATCTCCCGGGGAGGAAAGTGGTGGGACGGTCCCCTGGTGGGAAGGGGCCACGGCAGGGGGATGGAGGCGTTGTTCTACAATAGGTCCTTTCTTTCTGGGCCCCCACACCTGCGCTTGCTCCCTGCAGGGCTGTGCCAGCCCCGAGCCAGGTGGGTGGCTGTCCTGTCTGGGAAATCCTTTTCTTCTGGTTGCAGGGAAGTAAGTCTCGCTGACTTTGAGACGTGGGCCCCAGATCCGTTCCTCACAAGGCCGCATGTCTCCTGCCTGGAGGGCCTCCTGTTTCTGCAACTCTTACGCCTTCCCGGGGATGTGAACATGCAAGAAACAGCGTGCTGACACAGTGTTGTGTGCCCCTGGCACGTCTTCCCCGAGCTTCGGTTTCCTTCCCTGTGAGGTGTCCCTGGGTAATGCCCATCTACCTCACTGGGCGGTTGTGACGATTATTATAATTAAGTGATAAGAATGACCTCTGCCCAGCTTCTGCTTTCCAGCATCAGAAGGCTGTTTAAAATTTTTATTTATTTTTATTTGCTTATTTTTTAGTGTTTGTTTTAGTTTTGAGAGAGGGAAAGACCGAGTGTGAGCTGGGGGAGGGGCAGAGAGAGAGGGAGACACAGAATCTGAAGCAGGCTCCAGGCTCTGAGCTGTCAGCACAGAGCCCGACGTGGGGCTCGAACTCATGGACCGTGAGATCATGACCTGAGCCGAAGTCGGACGCTTAACTGACTGAGCCACCCGGGTGCCCCACAGACTCTGCCTTTTAGTAAGTGATTCCCAAGTGGATTCAAGTTTGAGAAGCACTCCTGTTAATGTTAACCAATACTGACAAGAGTTGTCATAAAGGGTGGGAGCCAGCACGATCAGTGCACGCTGGCGATCCAGTAAATGATAAATGATAGGGCCACGGTGTTCCGTGTGTATGATTGCAGCTTCCAGAACGGGGCTGATCCTGGGCTAGCCGTTTGTTTGCAAGGATCTTTTGCAACCAGGGGTTATTTGTTACTCGGGGACTGTTCACAGAGGAATGCTTCTTCCAAAATACATTTGCGGCTCAGAATGTTCTAAGTTACCAAAGAGGTAACACGGGCTCTCCCCCATCTCTGTGTTCTTTATACATTTCAAGAGAGCCAGTGCACCCTGGCTGGGGTTCTCCTGGTCTGGCCCCACCTGAGCCCTTCCTGGCAGTCCTGCCCAGCTGCCTCTGTGGTCACTTGAGATTAGCAGCCTGTCACGGTGTTACCTGAGCCCGCTGACACCCACAGGTGTGGCCAGGAGACCATGAAGAACCGTAGGGCATGATGGTCACTAGACCAAGCGGACGGCGGGAGGGATTCCTCCTGGCAGGCGGGATGTGCCCCCCAGCCTCCGCGAGGGGTAGAGGAAGTGCAGGCTGACCCCCGCCCGCCCAGCCAGCAAGAGCTGGGCAGGCTTGTGGTGCCAGACGTGAGGACACGTGGCTCTAGATCCCACTCTTACTTTGTTTTCTAACTCAAAGCATCAAGCAGATGCGTCGCCTTTGCAACAACTTCATTCACTCAGTCACACAATTGGCAAGTATTTATTGAGCACCTGCTTTGTGGCCATGCTCGTGCTGAGTGTGAAGGGTACGCAGCAGGCAATGCAGTTAAGGTCTCTGCTCTCACAGAGGCAGAACATCTAGAAGGTTACAAAAAAGCGAACAGAGGTCCGGGTGAGCAAGGGGCTGGAGGCAAGTACAGGTAAGGTGGTCACTTAAGAGGTGACATGTGAGCTAAGACTGAAAGGGTGAGAGGGATCCTGCAGGAGGAAGGGCATTTCAGGCAGAAGGAACAGCCTCTGCAGAAGCCGTTCTTGGGAGAGAATATGTGTGGCATGTCCGGGGGCTTTAAGAAGGCTGGAGTGGCTGGGGTGTGCGAACCAGGAGTCAGAAGAGGTCAGCAAGGTAGGCAGCGGCCAGCTTGGGTGGGGCGTTTGTCTCAGGCATCTGTTGGTACGTGACAAATTACCCCACCTCCAAACTTAAAGGCTTGAAACATTTGTTACCCCAGTTTCTGTGGGTCAGGGATCTGGGTGCAGCTTAGCTCCTCCATCGGGCTCCCACAGGCTGTAGTCAGGGTATCATCTCAAGCTCACCGTTGGCAAGATTCAGTTCCTTGTAGCTGTTGGATTAGGGACCCTCAGTTTCTTGCTGGCTTTTGGCAGGAGACCACCCTCAGTTCCTCACCCCACGGTCCTCTCCCACATGGCCATTTGCTTCATCAAACATGCAAGCAAGAAAGGCAGCAGAGAGGGTATGACAAGAGAGAAGCCATAATCTTGTGTAACCGAATCAGCAAAGGGCCTAATGTCACACTGGCCATATCCTGTTCATCAGAACGGACTCGTTAAGTGCAGCCCACACCCAAGGGGCGCCACAGGACGTGAGGGGGGCCATTGAGGGCCACCGTTGATAGCTGCCTACCGCAACTTCCTCAGCCAGTGTGTGGCATTTGGATCTTAATCTGGGTGCAGTGAACTGAATAGACGCTCACATGTACTATTTTGCAATCTGCCTCTGGTTGAAGAAAAAGCAAGAGATTGCATGTTGGAAGAGACAAGACTTTGTAGCTCTAGCAGTCAGAAGGAAGTTATCAACAGAGGGAAGTTGTCATGATTGATCATGAGAGTTGGGATTACTCATGCGAGTTGAATAACATAGTGAGCTCACCATCACTGGAGGCATGCAAGGAGAGGCTGCAAGTCTCCACGTGGGGAATGTTACAGTGGGGCCTTATAGGTAAGGAAAACCCAGGCATTTTCACGTAATTAAAATCTGTCCCCGTGGCACCATCGAGAAGACCACTCTTGGGAAGTTCCTTCCTGAAAGAAAACAGTATAGTACTGAATCCCTCAGTGATCACCTGAGAGGCCTCAACCTGAGGTTTGTGCCCCTTACCCCCACCCTTGCATATCGGGGCTCAAGGTCCCCTCAAAGATTCCCTCCCAGACGTGTCACTGTGGCCACCTCCTTGGAGGAAGGTCCTTGGAGCAGGACACAGCTGCAGCAGGACATCTCAGCTGCAGGATCGTGGGTGCTTTTCTTGGCCCATTCATGTATGCTAACAAACACTCAGTGAAATACACTGTGGGGAGTGCACGTGTGCAGGCTCTGGGCTTGGACCTGCCCGGGTTCAAATCCCACGTTGGCCTCTGTTTCACTGAATGAGCAAGTTGAATGATTGCTCTGGGCTGTGGTTTCCACATCTGTGAAAAGGGCAAAATAGCCCGTGACTCTGAGATTTTTGCTGTGAGGTTTAAAGAAATGAAACAGGATCCTGCTGGTAAATGCTCAAAAAGGGTGCTGGTGGCGATGGGGACAAGGGCTGCTGGCCTATCTGTTGGTTCATCTATGCACATAGCCCCCTCCCCCCACCCCCCGACTGGTGCTGTGAAGTCCCTCCCGACCAGCCCATGATGTACGAGTTTCCTATGGCCACTGTACCAAGTCACCACAAACTTAGTGATGGGCAGAATCGGTTCCTTGCCTCTTCCAGCTTCTAGAAAGTTGTCCACATTCCTTGGCTCACGGGTCCACCCTCTGTCTTCAAACCAACAAGTGGAGTGGCTTCAGATCTGCCTCTGCCTCTGCTTCCCTCATCACATCTCCTTGGACTCTGACCCTCCTGTGTCCCTCTTAGAAGGACTCTGTGATGACAGAGGCCACCGGGTCATCCAGGAGTACCTCCCCATCTCTACCTCCTTAAAACTCAAGTACATCTGCAAAGTCCCTTTTGCCACCTAAGGTCACGTTCACGGGTCTGGGAATCAGGATATAGACATCTTGGGGAGGTCATTATTCTGGGTCCACCTGGGTCCATGGCTTCTGGGCCCTACCACCTGTCTCTCCAGATTCTCCCTGGGCCTTTCTCCCCCGGAAGGGAACTTCTGTCCCAGCTCACTCTGGCCTCTGGTCTGGCATGCCATGCTGTCTGCCTACCCGCCCCTCTGCCCTCCTTTTGTCCATTACTCACCCTTCAGGTCTCCACCCCCACCCCTGGGTTTCAGCAAGCCCCAGGCTAGATTAAGTCCCCACCTTGCAGGTCACCGGATGTCACAGTGGCAAGCACCCTATTCCTTCTTGCCTGCCTCCTTCAGTCACTCTAAAGTCCCCCTAGCAGTGGGGCTGTGGATCTTGGTCCCTGCTACCCACTCCTACCTGCCCAGTACCTGGCACATGGAGGCTCCTGGCAAAAACCTGTCAGGTGTTTTTTTGTTTGTTTGTTTTTCATTTTATCTTATTTTCATTCCAGTGCAGTTACCAGCCAGGGTTATATTAGGTTCAGGTGTACAAGATAGTGATTCCACACTTGCACACATCACCCAGCGCTCATCATGACAAGTGCATGCCTTCATCCCCATCACTTATTTCGCCCATCCCCCCACCTCCCTCTGGGAACCATCAGCTTGTTCTCATAGTTGAGAGTCTGTTCCTTGCTTTGTCTCTCTCTTTTCCCCTTTGCTCATTTGGCTTGTATCTTACATTCCACATATGAGTGAGATCATATAGCATTTGTCTTTCTCTGACTTATTTCACTTAGCATTGTCCTCTCTAGCTCCGTCCATGCTGGTGCATCTGTAGAGGAATGGATAAAGAAGATGTGGTGTATGTATACAATAGAATGTTATTCAGCTGTAAAGAAAACCTGTCAGTTTGAATTTAATCTTCGCCCCCTGCCCTCTTCGCCCCGCTTCCTTGTTGCTATTTACAGGTGTATTCCTTTTGTAGGGCTGGCTTGTAACAAAGTGTCACAAACTGAGCATCTTCAACAAGAGAAATGTATCACGCTTCTGGAGGGTAGAAGTCCCCTGTCAGTACCCATGTGTTGACAGGGTTGATTTCTTCCCAGAGCTTTGGGAGAATTCATTCCCCCCACCAAGGGATTGCAGAAGGTGTTTTGTCTCACTCATGCTCCCAGATAAGCATGCTTAATGTCATCTCTTGGTGTCGCTTGCTTGTTAAGGGGCACAAGACATCACATTTCAGCCTCAATAGCAATGTGGTGAGGTAGGTGCTGTCATTGCCTGTATGAGATGCACAGGAAGAGAGGTCATTGTCCAATATGACCTGACAAGTGGTGGAACCGTGATTTGAATCCTGTGTCCGACTCGACAGCTGGTACCTGTAAACTCACCTCGATAAATCACCACTGCAAGTTGATGGGAGAGAAGGCAGGTTCAGAGGGAGAAAAGGCACAGCTAGGCCAGAGGTGAATCTGACCCCACAGCCTTACAGACTCCTATTTTGTCCTTTTTTAAGGAATTAGAACTTAGGCACATCGACAGCACAAATTGAAGCGTACATCCCAAGGCATTGTTTTCCATCATCTTGTTATGGAAAATGTCAAAAATACAGCAAACTTGAAAGAATGTTGCTGTGGACTCTTTAATACCCAGTGTGTAGATTCTTTTTTTTTTTTT
>NC_064816.1:6152721-6182959 GCF_023721935.1 Panthera uncia | reverse complement strand
TTTTTAACGTTTATTTATTTTTAAGACAGAGAGAGACAGAGCATGAGTGGGGGAGGGGCAGAGAG
The DNA here is from genome assembly GCF_023721935.1 of Panthera uncia. Lineage (NCBI taxonomy): Eukaryota > Metazoa > Chordata > Mammalia > Carnivora > Felidae > Panthera > Panthera uncia. The sequence continues at coordinate 6,182,894 of NC_064816.1, read as the reverse complement.
AGAGGGAGACACAGAATCTGAAGCAGGCTCCAGGCTCTGAGCCGTCAGCACAGAGCCTGATGCGGGGCTCGAACTCACGGACCATGAGATCATGACCTGAGCTGAAGTTGGACGCTTAACCGACCAAGCCACCCAGGCGCCCCCCCCCCCCACTGTGTAGATTCTACATTCACATTTTGTCTTGTTTGCTTTATCTCATATCCATCCATCTTTCTATCCACCTTATCTAACCATCTTATTTTTTATGCATTCCAAGGAAGCCGTATTATCAGTACCCTCCCTCCATAAATAGTTCACCATGCAGAGAACTAACTAAAGTTTAGTATTTGTGTGTAGATCTTTATCTTTAAAAAAATTTTTTTAAATGTTTATTAATCTTTGACAGAGAGAGAGAGAGAGACAGACCATGAGTGGGGGAGGGGCAGAGAGAAAGGGAGACAGATTCTGAAGCAGGCTTCAGGCTCCATCTGAGCTGTCAGCCCAGAGCCCAACGCGGGGCTCGAACTCACGGACCGCGAGATCATGACCCGAGCCGAAGTCGGCCGCTCAACCGACTGAGCCCCCCAGGCACCCCTAGATCTTTATCTTTTGATACAAAATTTACATCAGTGAAATGTACAGATTTCAGGTATTTTTTTAAGTTTTTATTTTCATTTCATTATAGTTAACATACAGTGTTAATTTCAGGTATACAGTGTAGTGATTCAGCATTTCCACATAGTACCCCATGCTCATTACAACAAGTGTACTCCTTAATCCCCATCACCTATTTAACCCATCCCTCCCACTCCCCTCCCCTCCAGTAATCGTCAGTTCCCTATAATTAAGAGTCTGCTTCTTGATTTGCCTCTTCCCTCCCACCCCCCCTTTAATCGTTTGTTTTGTTTCTTAAATTCCACATATGGGTGAAATCATAGTATTTGTCTTTCTCTGATTTATTTCACTTAGCATAGTACTCTCGAGCTCCACCCATGTCCTTGCAGATGGCAAGATTTCATTCTTTTTATGGCTATGATTAATATTCCATTGTATATATATACCACCTCACCTCTTCCTTATCCATTCGTCAGTCAACGGACAGACACTTGGGCTATTTCCATATCTTGGCTACTGTAAATAATGCTGCTATAAACCTGGGAGTGCATGTATCCCTTTGAATCGGTATTTTTGTATTCTTTGGGTAAATACCCAGTAGTGTAATTGCTGGGTCCTAGGGTAGTTCTGTTTCTAATTTTTTGAGGAACTTCCATATCGTTTTCCTCAGTGGCTGCACCAGTGTGCGTTCCCACCAACAGCGCATGAGGGTTTCTTTTTCTCCACGTCCTAACACTTGTTGTTTCTTGTGTTGTTGACTTTCGCCATTCTGACAGGTATGAGGTGGTATCTCATGGTAGTTTTGGTTTGTATTTGCCTGATAATGAGTGATGTTGAGCATCTTTTCATGTGTTTGTTGGCTATCTGGATGTCCTCTTTGAAGAAATGTCCATTTAGGGGCGCCTGGGTGGCTCCATCGGTTGAGCATCCGACTTCGGCTGAGGTCATGATCTCACGGTCTGTGAGTTCGAGCCCCTCGTGGGGCTCTGTGCTGACAGCTCAGGGCCTAGAGGCTGCTTCGGATTCTGGGTCTCCCTCTCTCTCTGCCCCTCCCCCACTCTGGCTCTGTCTCTTCCTCTCTGTCAACAGTAAATAAACATTTTTTAAAAAATTTAAAAAAAAGAAATGTCTATTTGTATCTTCTGCCCATTTATTTTTAATGTTTATTTTAGGGAGAGAGAGAGAGAGAGAGAGAGAGAGGGAGGGAGACAGAGTGTGAGTGGGGGAGGGGCAGAGAGAGAGGGAGACACAGAATCCAAAGCAGGCTCCAGGCTCTGAGCTCTCAGCACACAGCCTGATGCGGGGCTTAAACTCATGAACCACGAGATCATGACCTGAGCCGAAGTCAGACGCTTAACCGACTGAGCCACCCAGGCGTCCCTCTTCTGCCCATTTTTTAATTGGGTTATTTGTTTTGGGGTATTGAGTTGTATAAGTTCTTTATGTATTTTAGATACTAATCCTTTATTGGATATGCCATTTGCAACTATCTTTTCCCATTATGTGGTTGTCTTTTAGTATTGTTGATTGTTTCCTTCACTGTGCAGAAGTTTTTATTTTGCTGTAGTCCCAATAGTTTATTTTTGCTTTTATTTCCCTTGCCTCAGGAGTCCTATCTAGAATCAAGGATAATGTGCTAAGTTTGGACAAATGCAACCCAAACTGCTATCGAGATATAGAACATCAGCATCACCTTAAAAAGATATAGAATATTACCTTCCCTTTTTCTTTTCTATGGAGGTACAATTTATACCCAATAAAGCCCAAAAATCTTAAGTGGATAACTCAATGAATTTTTATGTGAACTGTAAGCTTTTAACCACTGAGCTGTAGAAGTCGTGACTATGTCTCTTCTTGATTTTGTCTTTGGGCCGGATTCTTTGGCATTGATATAAATCTGTGGTTCTCAATTAGGAGCGATTTTGCCCCCACAGGAAAGTTGGCAGTATCTGGAGATATTTCACTTGGCACCACTGTGGGGGGAGGGAGAGGGGAGAGGGTTGCTACTGGCATCTGTGGGAGGAGGTCAGGAATGTAGCATTTCCTACAGTCCATAAGACAGTCTTCCAGGGCTGAGGATTATCCATCCCCAAATGTCAGTAATGCCAAAGTGGAGAAACCCTGATAATAATAGACCTCACATCCATCTATCTGTCCTCCACAATCACCCAGATCTGTTTTGGATTTGAGATGGAATCAGCTTAGACTCCATCACGGGGGTCCTATGAACCATATACAAAGAACTACCCACTGAGGTCAGAAGGAGGATGAAGCACCAAAGGGGTATAGAAAACACAGGGCAAACTGAAGGTTGATGGGAGTGGAGGGTGGGGGGGCACAGAGATAATGAGCGATGGGCACTGAGGAGGGCACTTGTTGGGATGAGAACTGGGTGTCGTATGTAAGTGGTGAATCACAGGACTCTACTCCTGAAGCCAAGACTACGCTGTGTATGTTGTATATTCGCCAACTCGACAATAAATTATTGAAAAGAAAAACACAGAGCAGGTGCAGTGGATAGGTAGAAATTTATTTGCTTTTCCAGCCACATCTGTCTCATTCATCTCTTTATCCCCAGTGCTTAGTGTCTGGTGAGTGGTCAAAAAAATGAATGAATCAGTCAGCAAACCTTTGTCTGTTTGTCTGTTTTTGTTTTGCAAATCTCCTGCGTGTATCTGGTATATGGTATTCATGAATCTGGGAGCTGTAAGAGATAGAAACACAGATAGAAGATCATGTGGTCAGTCTCTCTCCCAGAGGAAAATACAGAGTGGTGGGGGTGGGGAGTAAGCATTCTGTCTGTGGGAAGCAGGGGTGCTTCATGGATCACGGTCATGTAAGCAAAGCCTCTGAAGGAATGTGTCAGGTGAAGACTGGGAGGCCATCCTGGCAGAGGGAACAGCCATGAAGAGAAGCCATGTCAGACGTGGTGGGGAAGGATGGGTTTTTGGCAAGGCAGAAGGGCTGGTGTATGGGGAAATCGAATAGGGCCAGGTCTTAGAGCAAGGTGGGCCCGGGAGCCAGGTTGCAGAGTTTGGACTTGATCCTGAGGGCGATGAGAAGCCTCCAAAGAATTTAGACCAGAGGCGGGGCATGGCCAGTTTGCATTTTTGAAAGGTCACTGTGTAGTTGGGTGGAGGGAAACCCAGGGACGGGGGCATAGGATGAGTAAAGAGAGTGTTTCGAAAAGTCAGAGAAGACAAGGGGTTGAACTAAGGTGGGGTGGCTGGCAGAGAGTCAAGAATTATGTAGAAGTTTCCGCAGTAGGAAGGGAGGGGTCCGGGACAGCGTTTCACAGAGTGTGCCCCCAGAAGGCTGGTTCCAAGGCTGCTGTGACCTCGCATAGCTAAACTAAATGGAACAGGATTCCCTGCTCAGCCCCAGTGAGGAAATCTTAGCACTTTAATTCCTTTTTTTAATTCAACAAATGTTTGAGGGCCTGTTGTGTGCCACTCATGGGGATACAGCCATGACTAAGGCAGACCCAGCCCCTGCCCACCAGGGGAAATAGAGGCAAGTGAACGCATGAATGATAAAATAGAGACTCAGAAAGCTGGCATGCGCTAAGGAGTAAATAAGGAGGATGGCCAGGTGGTGAGCGACGGAGAGGGCAGGGCAGTTTGGGGTGGTGAGGGCAGACTTCTCTGAGTGGAGGCTTGAGGAATGAGATGGAGCCAGTTGTGTAGGAAGCCAGGCAGAGGGAAGGAAGAGCATGTGCCAAGGCCCTGAGGTGGGCAAAGCTATCACGTGCGCAAGTTCCAGCACCGAGGCCGGTGTGGTAGAGCAGAGCAGAGAGAGGGGAACATCCAGAGGTGGCTGGAGCCAGACCCCAGGGCTTGGAGGTCACAGTGAGAAATTCACACTTTGCTCCAGCTGCAGTGTGAGGGCCTTGGACGGCTTTGAACACGTGAGCTGTAGAGAAGGATTTGGAGGGAACAGGAAGGCAGGCAACCAGCCCAGTGAGCAGGGCGCTGTCACTGTCCATGTGAGAAAAATAGTATTCAGACAGGCCTCAATTCAGCACCGCACTCTGCCGATCGTAGTTTTGAAATTTTAAGTTAACTTTTTATTTAAAAAAATTGTTTTTAATGTTTATTTTTTAGAGAGAGAGAGACAGAGACAGAGAAAGAGACAGCGTGAGCGGGGGAGGGTCAGAGAGAGAGGGAGACACAGAATATGAAGCAGGCTTCAGGCTCTGAGCTGTCAGCACAGAGCCCGATGCAAGGCTCGAACTCACAAACCGTGAGATCGTGACCTGAGCCGAAGTCAGACGCTCAACCTACTGAGCCACCCAGGCGCCCCCACATCTTCTTTATCCATTCATCTATGGATAGACTGTGTTGTTTGGCTATTGTCAGTACAGCTGCTACAAACATAGGGGTTCATGCATCCCTTTTTGTACTGTCCTGACCGCCATACTGTTTTCCACAATGGCTGCACCAAAGTACGTTCCCACCAACAGAGCACAAGGGCTCCCCTTTCTCTCCATCCTCACCAATAGCTGTTATCTTCTTTTTGATAGCAGCCATCCTAGCAGGTGTGAGGAGATATCTCATTGTGGTTTTGATTGGCGTTTCCCTGATGATTAGTGATGTTGAACACCCTTTCACGCACCTGTTGGCCATTTGGGTGTCCTCTTTGCGATTATCTCTCACTTTTGATGCCAAATGTCCCCTGGGTGGGAGGCATAACTGGCCCCGACTGAGAGCTGCTGCTCTAGAAGTTTTCCCTTGTGCCCCTTTTCCAGGCATTATTCCCATCCCCAGAAAATTATTTTGATTTCTACCCCCATCCATTAACTTTGCCTGTTCTTGAACATGTCGTGAATGGAAATGTATAGTGCCTCACTGCACGGTCTTGTACGAGTTATATGGTGTCTTTGTGCCTCAGTTTCTTCCTGTGTGCAATGGGTCAATGACCACATCACTTCATGGAGACACCATGAGAACCAAATGAACCATTGGGGTCCATGAAAGGCAGGGCTCAGAGAAAACATTGCACAAATGCTACTTGTTAAATGCTGTGATTTAATGTTAGAACCCTTAGTTCCTGGCACCCTTCTTCCTGGTTCCCTGATGCCTGGCATACAGTAGGCGGCTAGTAAACATTATTAATATCGTTGTCATTGCCTTCTAAGCTGGATAATCTGGCATTCTTCTGCACAGAAACTCCCTTCTCAAACTTCCCTGATACCTTCTTCTGAGCTTCCTTTTTTATGATATTTGTCTGGGGAAGTTCTCCCTTGTCCTAGAAACCCACTCTTCCCTCTGGTTCAGTGGTGACACTGTGGGTTTCTTCGCTCACTTCTCTGACTGACGACCCTGTCTCTGCCACTAGCTTCCTTCCCTCTTTCCCCGGCCAGTCCAGCTACAGCGGGAGACAGAGGCCGTTTTGCTTCATCTCTCATACTGCCTTTCTCTCCACGCACCCATGGAAAGGTGGGCAGAACTCTGGGAGAGGAGAGCACCCAGAGGCCGGCCCTGTCCATCCCTAATCTCCAAGCGGTCCTGCTGACATATCTACACACCCTCAGGGGCAGAGAGGGGCACATAAGTTCCACCCCATCCCTGTCATTGGTGCAGGAACCACCCAGCTGGGCAAGACAGAAAAAAGAGAGGTGAAGGCATTTATAGTAAAGATGATTAAGATTCAGCAATTCGGGGGCACCTGGGTGGCTCCATGGGTTAAGTGTCCGACTTCGGCTCAGGTCATGATCTCGCGGTTTGTGAGTTCAAGCCCCGCATCGGGCTCTGTGCCGACGGCGCGGAGCCTGGAGCCTGCTTCGGATTCTGTGTCTCCCTCTCTCTCTGACCTTCCCCCGCTCATGTTCTGTCTCTCTCTCTCTCAAAAATAAGTGAAAATATTTTAAAATTAAAAAAAAAAGTACACGCACAAGCCTGAGCTGTTCCAAGCCTACACACAAATTTTCCATTAACGGAACTGAGGATTGGTCTTTTAAATTAAGATGAAATGAAATGAAAGGTCAGTTCCTCATTTGAACTGACCACCTTTCAGGTGCTCAAGAACCCCCTGTGGCTCACCGTGGGTGGCCCTATCGGGCAGCACAGGCATAGCACCTGAACATTATCCCAGAAGCTTCTGCTGGATGACAGAGCAGCCTTAGACCAGGGTTTATCAGTGGCACTATTGAGATTTGGGACCAGATAATTCGTTGTCGAGGGGGCTGTCCTGGGCACCATACGGTATCAGCCAGCATCCCTGTCCTCTCCCTGCTGGAGAGGACTCCCCTCTCTAGTGTCATGACAACCAGAAATGCCAAATGTCCTCTGGGGGAAAAAAGTCACCCCTGGATAAGAAGCACTGCTCTAGATCAAAGCTGAGTTCAAATCCTAGCTCTGCTATGTGCTATAGCTCAGTGACTTTGGGTAAACCCCCAAGACTTGGTGTTTTCATGGAGCCATGGAACCATAAATAGCAACCCCTTTACAGAATGGCTGTGAGGGTGAAACCCAGCCTTAGTGTCCTGCTGGTGACTGGAAGCCATGCCGAGCACATAGCTGGGTGTTCAGTAAACAGTGATGCCATCGCCCACTGCAAATCTGGACGCATTAACCCCCGTGTGCCCCTCCTGGACCTTGATGGTGCTTGGGAATGCTCGTCGTCACATCCTAGAGAAAGAAAATTTGAATTGCTTAAATGAGAAGAGTTTGGGGGAATCCAGGGGTCTGGGGTGTGGTCCCAGCTCTGTCACAAATCTGGTGCTTTGGGGTGCCATTTCCCCCTCGAGGTGTGTGGGGGGGTTTATACAGTGATCCCCTTCCAACAGGACCCACTGGCTTGGCCTCTGTTTCTCTGTGATTGTTTTCTTAAAGAAGGTGCTTAAGTAGAGAACCCAGGTGGTTTCCTGCTGCCTCCAGTCTTTGCTAACACTGTGTCTTTTCTCCGGAACACTCCCTTCCCCTCTCCCTACCCTGTCTGGCCTAGCTGACTCCAGCTTATTCTTCAGGTCTTGGTGTAGGCGGCACTTCCTCCAGGAAGACTTCCCTGATTTCTTGCCCCTTCTGAGATGGGTGTCTCTTGCCAACCTCTGTGCTTCTGCCATTCCAGCTTGATCACCTGCACTTGTGTGTGTCCATCGTGGCCACACTGCGTGCCCAGAGTGGAGTTGGGGCTCAGGGTGCACCTGTCCTAGAAGTACGTGAATGGGAGCTGGACGAGAAGACAGGAGAGTAAGGTTAGCAGGAAGTCACATGGAGCATGGAAGGATCTGGGGGTTTCTGATGAGTCTGTCCCGGCCACAGGTCCATGGAATCTGGTGCCGGATACAAGATGCAGGAGAGATGTGAGGCCCCATAGGGCGTCCACTGCTCACCACCTTCACACCAGGCACCGACATGTGCCTTCCCCTCCATGAGAAGATAAATTCACCCATCAGGCTGTGAGAGGCTTGAGGGGTGGGGTCTCCCGAGTTCGACACAAAGGAGGAGTGGGAGCGGGGGGCACTGACAAAAGGAGTATGGTACCTAAGGAGGGCTGCCCTGGCCGTCGGTGCTGGGCAGGTGGCAGGGGAGAGGCAGTTTCTGGCACGGCTGTTGTACAGCCTGAGCCCTCAGCCTGGGGGTGATAAGAAGCCTGTGGACGCTGTGGACTTTTCAAGGAGGAGGCAGAATTCCAAATCCCCCACCTGCCTCCCACGCCAGCTCCTCAGGCCCCCAGCAGGGACAGCTGCAGGGCTCGGCTCCTGTGCGGGACCTCGGGGAGTGCGGGACCGCAGACCCCGTGATGGCCACGTGGGGCAGAGCAGGGGGAGGGGGCAGGGGTGGTATGGATGGAAGAGGCCCAGCCCTCGGCCCCCCTGGCAGCCGGGGAGTTCCCGCGTGGGAACGCAATCTCTCCTCTCCACTCCCACACATTCCAAAATGCTCCGAGCCAGCCGTGCCTCCCCCGGGGAGGGTCCACCCAGCTCCAGTCTGCTGGTACCAGGTCCTGAGCAGGAAGGTGTCCTGTAGACGCCCGGGGCTTCAGAGAGTACGGCAGGTCCATGCCTCGGTCCCTGCCCTCCTTAAGCCACGTGGACCCACGGACAGCAGACTCGGGAGCCAGGCTTGGCTGGGGGGGGCGGGGGTTCCCTCCTGCCCCTCCTCACAGAGGGTGTCGGTCTGCAGGTGTTTGTCACTACGCGGGCACCAGATAATGCCAGCCGACCTTTGCCAGCAGCGAACCACTCTTCCCCCAGGGCAGGCCCTGCCCCTCTCGGGCAGCTCAGCAAGGCGTGTCCTCAGCACCCTCCCAGGAGCCGGGCCCGGCAGGCCGGGGTGAGCTCAGTCATCGGGACCTGTTCAGGCGGTGAGGAGCACAGCCCGGGGCGGCCAGGCAGGAGCATGGGCTGGGAGGGCCCGGCACCCCGGGGGTGCCAGCGCAGGCACCTGCTGGTTCTGGCCGTCAGCCTCCTCCTCCTCACCCGCGGGCCAGGTAAGCCGGGCTGGGCTGGGGCCAGTAGAGGACAGAGCAGACGTGACACGTGCCTCAGGCTTCCAAGCCCCTCGCGGTCGGCGGAGGTCTTCTGCTTTCTGGCAAAGGCCCAAGTCACAGCTGGCCAGATGAGGCTGCGTGTTCCGAACTGACAGGCGAGTTCACCGAATCCCTGTGCCACGAATTCGATATCTGCCAGGCTCCGTGTGGAGACGGCCAGCCGTCCATTCCTTCATTCACGGGCTCGCTCACACCCTCACTGGCTGGTTCTGTAGACACCCGTGCCTGGCTCTCAGGTGGGAGATGACCCAGTCACAGCTTTGGGCTTCCAGAAGCTCCGGGCTGCTGGGCAAGGCGGGCGGCTGCCCAGTCATTAGGGGTGCACGGTTGAGCAGGAGCAGGAGTTAGGCAGGGAGTTTCCCTAAACTGCAGGGTGGCATTGGGGTCGGCAGGGATTTCTCTGGGCACGATCAGTGGGAGAGAGGGAAGGGCAGGGAGAACTGCGTGTGCAAAGGCCAGGAGGCAGGAAGCTGCCAGGTGTGTTTGGGTTAGTCCGGTGTGATGTGAGTGTATTTGGGCTGCATGATAGGGGAATGCGCAGGGGAGGGGTGGAAGCCGGAAGGCAGCCTGTGAGGTTTCGGGGAGCTGTGTTCTTCGATCCCAAGGGGTCTTTGCAGGCCTGTTGGTCATTTTGGAGGATTAACTTGGGCCCTTGCTGCCTCGAGGAAGCCCACCGGCCTGAGGGAAAGGCAGGGGTCCAGCTTGGTGTGTTTGCATGCTGTGGGGGGAGGCCAGACTCTCTCCTCTACAGAGAGAAGCTCCAAGATTCTCCACATGTGGCCCCTGGGCTGTCCAGACCCCTGGACTGTTTTACACCAGCTGCTTCCTTGGGCAGGCAGCCTGGGCTTTCTAGCCAAACCTCTGGTGTGCAAGATATCCAGAGGCTGGTAAAAGGGGGCATCTGCCCTCTGCCAGGTGCCTAAGTAGCTGTTCCTTTACTCGTCCCAGGAGAAAGGACCGTCCTCAACATTTAGCTGGGAAACACAGGCCACCAGGGCCAAAGGGCAGTCGAGAGGGCCTTCCCCATCCTAGAAGGGCATGAGACCCTGGACGCTGGCAGCCTGGGAGCCAGCCCGCCCTTCCCTCACCCAGGCCAGGCTGCAGCTCCCTGAACAGGTGGGGAAGGCTCCCCAGCCCCCCAGCCCTGAGTCACTGAGGCCCGGCTCTGGCCCCGGGGAAGAGCTTTGTGGTTAGACGTCATTGTGAGGCATCCACACAATGACCTGAATGGTGGGCGGGTTTGTACGGGACAATCCCACCACCTCCGATGGGGCGTGTCCCTCTGAGCTGTCCCCAAAGCACGTAGCCACAAACAGAGGCTGCTTAACAGCTTTTGTCCCCAAGGTTCACTCTGGGTCTGATGCAGGGGGCTCTTGGAGCTGGGTAGACTCCTGCTCCTGTCCCAGGGAGTACTGGTCACCTGGACTATGGGTTGACATCCCTCCCCACTGCCCCATCATTTCCATAGTACCTGGGACACATCTCATGGCAGGGATTCCCCTGGAATCAATCCAGACACCCTCCAGGACTTTTGACTTAAATGCCAGAAAGGACTCCCTTAATCCCTGGGCAGAAGTGAAAAGAAATCTAAATCTAGCACTTGACAGGCTTTGTGTTCTTGGGCCAGACACTTACCCTCTCTGAGTTTCCAACTCCTCAAAGAGTGATTTTTTTTTTTTTTTTTTTACAAACTCCAGAGCTGGAGGAAAAGCATTCCTCACTCACCTCTCCCTCTATGTTGGACCCCATCCATATTCTTCCTGTGCTCTCTCCCACCTTGCCCCTGGGGCTGAGACACCCCAAGATCCCACAGGACCTTAGTGACCATCATCTTGTATTGTGCACATCCTGTGTGCCAGGGTTTTACCTGCATTATCTCGATTGAGCCTGCGTGGGTGAGAACAGGGCCACCGCTACCTCCCATTTGATGGAAGAGGAGACAGGCTCAGAGAGGTTAAGCCTTTTGTTTAAAGCCACACAGCAAGGGTCCAGATCTCAGTGTCTGGATGATTCCTAAGCCCTGACTTCACCCTCTGCCTGGGAAGAGGGTTGACAAAGATCACTCGTGTCCTGGGAGTTTCCTGGCACATGGGTACCTCCCCCAGAGGAGATGAGCGGTTCTCTTCTGCTGACCCCTCCCAGCAGGGCTCCCCAAGGGCCAGCACAGCATAGAACATACAACGCTCTCTCCGTGCTCTGCTGAATGCCTTCCTGGGTCCCTGGACAGTGGCCAGAGGGTATTTGGAACTCAGATGTGGGCCCCTGAGTCTAACCCACTCTGGCCAGAATTTCAGCTCATTTTTCACCACTTATGACTCATCTCCCAGAAAAGAGGAAAGATTTGTTCATGTTTCCCCATGGATCCAGGCAGGTGGGGCAGCCCCGGGCTTCGTCATGTCCAGCTTGTCACTGGATGTTCCTGGGGCTTCTCCCAGGTGGCCAGTCTGAGCAGGTGAATGAGCCCCTCCCACCTTCTGGGAGAGTCAAGGCCAGACACAGTGGCTTACACAGGGCCCCACCCACTCTTGACGGTAGATTCAGTGGTCCAGGTTACCCTCCCCATTTCACAGATGAGGGGACAGAAGCTCAGAAGAAGGTCCCGCATGTGGCCGGTGGGGGGGGGGGGGGGGTGACAGCTGTGCCTGGAAGCCAGGGTGTCTGACTCCAAGCACCACACTCTGCGTCACCTGCCACTATTTAGATCTGGCTTCTGGATGTGGCTACCAGCCTGGGCACCAGCCTCATCTTCTGGCTCCCTGCTCAGACCTCAGAGCTGTCCCCAGAGGCCTTAGTGCATCACAGGACAAGGGTTGCGGGGCCATGAATGCTGAGTCAGGAGGACACATCCCAGGAGGGCGACCAGCCAGCCATCCTGGTTTGCCAGAGACTGAGGGTGTTCCTGGGATGTGAATCTTTAAGTGTTAAAATTGAGAAAGTCCAGGGCAAACCCCGACAAGTTGGTCACTGTCCGTCCTGGCCCCTCTCCTGTACTCACTCTGTTCCTGGCACATCTCCTCTGCCTCACTCATGAAGATTGGCTTCCCTGAGGACAGGCAGGAGGGAGAAAGCTTGGCCCTTATCCCTCTTCCTCTGACCCTCCTGACTGCCAGTCTACCTTCTCTGTCCACATCCACACTGGGTCCCGGAGGCAGTGGTGCCAGTGGGTCTCAGCCTGGACCTGGCCATCAGCTCTGGCACACACACAGGCAAGTTCCCTGCTGCTGGGGCATCTGGTGGGATGTCCCCTTGGTGGGAACCAGTGTAGACAAGAAGAGGGAGTTTGAGGCTGGAACTCTATCTGGGTTCTTCATGCCGCCCGCCACTCCTTGACCCTGGGCGATGGGTCTTCCCCATCCCAGAGTCTAATTTGTCCCCTATATTTGAGTGGCAAAGATGCCACATAGCAGGGCAGTTAGCAGTACAGACACTGGTGCCAGACGGCCTGGGATCAAATCCTGCCTCTGCCACTTCCTGGACAAGTGAGGTAACCTCTCGGAGCCCCCAGACTTGCATCTAGAATGTGAGAATAAATGTGTGATTGAGTAGATGTGAAATCTAGATTAAGTTAGATGATGCCTCCAAAATAGTGGTTCTCACCACGGTGTGATGTTGGCCCTCTGGGGACATTGGCAATGTCCGGAGATATTTTTGGGTGGACAACCAAGAGGGCATGGGCTACTGACATCTGGTGAGTAAAGGCCAGGGATGCGGCTAAACATCCTGTTCTAGCTCCTTCCAGTCCATCCTTTTTGCAGGAAGACTGCTCAGTGCCTACTGTCCTCTGTGCTGGGCTTGTCGCGCTGGGGGCTGTGCCTCCTTGGGAATACTGGTCCCATCCACTTCTGTCAAGTCCTCTGGGATCATTTGTACCAGTTTCTGGCTTCTGAGATCTGCCACTGAGACCTCTCTGTGCTCCAGTCCCCCAACCTGCCTCCATCTCTTTAATTGCTTATAAGATGGTAACCTGACCTACTCGGTCCTAAGGGTTCCTTGCCTTCTAGGTCCAGCAAACTTTCACAATCCTGATCTTTACTCTGTTTTGAGACTTCATTCCTTACCAATTGGAGGACAGAAAGCCTGTGTAGTCTCAGCTTTTGGACTTTATACCAGAACCTTCTCAAAAAGAACTCTCCGGAGAAAGAGTGAGCTGATGAATGTACCTTTGATCCTTATACCTTCTGTTGCCTCATGTAGAGACCATAATGCAAAGCTCAATTGAAGGAGGGAGTGGAGGGGTAGCTGGTGACACTCAGGTATTGGAGAGAGCTGTGTGTACCGCGGACTATGAGAAAAAATGATCTTGGGGCGCCTGGGTGACTCAGTCGGTTAAGCGTCCGACTTCAGCTCGGATCGTGATCTCATGGTCCGTGAGTTTGAGCCCCGTGTCGGGCTCTGTGCTGACAGCTCAGAGCCTGGAGCCTGCTTCGGATTCTGCATCTCCCTCTCTCTCTGCCCCTCTCCTGCTCATGCTCTGTCTCTCTTTCTCTCTCAAAAATAAAACATTAAAAAATTTTTTTAAAAGTTTCTTCAGGTTGAGGGCTTAGTCCTATCAGACTGCCCCCCTGCCTGCTCCCCCACACCAGATGCCAATTGCAAAGCCCAGGCTGTTAGCTGTCCTTCTGACCAACCTGCTACAAATCAGAGGTTCCAGTGACCCCCTCCAACTCAGGATGCCAAATGCAAGACCAGGTGGCTGCTTGTACTTCTGACCAACTGACTGTAAATGAGAAGTTCCCACAACCCCCTCCTTGGGTTCCATTAATTGGCTAGTGCTGCTCACAGAGCTCAGAGAAACCATTTACTTACTAGGTTACTGGTTTTTTATATAAGGATATAATTCAGGAACAGCCAGATGAAAGAGACACAGAAGGTAGGGTGTGGGGAAGCCTCAGACCTTCCATGCCTTCTGCAGGGGACCACTCTCCCATCCCCATGTGCTCATCAACCCAGAGGCTCTCCCAGCCTGCCCTTTGGAGGCTTTATGACACAGAAATGATTAAATCACTGGCCATTGGTTGTTGAACTCAACCTCTAAACCCTCTCCCTCACCCTTTGAAAGTTCCAACCCCCTAATTACCTGGTTGGTGCTCTTCTCCAGCCCTCATCTGCCACCATCATTAGGTGTGGTCCCAAACTCACCTCATTAGCACAACAAAAGACACCTTTATAGCTCCCTTCACTTGGGCAATTCCAAGGGTTTTAGGAGCTCTTTGCCAGAAACAAGAACAAAGATCAAATATATACATTTCTTATTACAAATCACAATATCCCAGCTTCAGAGAAGACCTTCCAGAGGAGGAGATGATTGAACTGTTTTTAAAAGTCACTTTATAGAAGAAAAAATAAATGAGCAGTGATATTTATTCTCCTTCTCAGACTTCCCTGAAAATTCCAGTGGAAGTAATGTGGGCTCATTGTAGAACACTTAGAAAATTCAGTAAAGAGAAAACACGAGGTTGAACTGAATCTTTTTTTTTTTTTTTTAGCTTTTTATTTGAGAAAGAGAGTGTGAGTGGGGGAGAGGGACAGAGAGAGAGGAGAGAGAGAAATCCCAAGCAGGCTCCACACTGTCAGCATAGAACCCAACATGAACTCAATCCCACAAACTGTGAGATCATGACTTGAGCTGAGATTAAGAGTCCAACGCTTAACCAATTGAGCCACCCAGGCGCCCCTGGACCCCAGCCTCTTGACCATTGGCGTCCAGTATTCTTTGCAGTGGGGCTGGCCTGTCTTATGGGGCTGGTAGCCGCGTCCCTAGCCTCTGTCCACTAGGTGGCACCAGAGCACCACTCATCGTAACAAACCAAACCTGTGGTCCCTTTCTGGAATATTCCCGGGGGCGGGGGCATCAGACCCGGTTGAGAACCAGCGCCAGAGGGAGAGACAAAGTGGATCGTTAAGGACATGACAGGCAAACGAATAAGATTCGAAGGAGGGGACTGATACGGTCAGATTTTTATTTTAGGGAAATTCCTGTGGTTGCCACATCCTTTCAGAAAGGCTGCCCGATTTCCCGCAACCTCCCACGTGCACAGGGGTCATCTGGACCTAAGTGTGTCCGGCACAAGTGCAGAGATCCCAGTTACATCGCCCACCAGAAAAAACTGCAGGGAGCCCAGTGGAGGATGCCAGCAGCCGGCTTGGCTCTCCGAGGGCACATCTTAGACCCGCATCCGAAAGGCAGATGCTGACGCATCCCTGCTTGGCCCCATGGGCCTCCTTGGGTCCAGTGCTCCTACCCTGTCCTGTAACACAGCAGGCGATAGTGCTGAAACCACCCAGGACACGCACGTTACCAGTTTATTATG
This sequence comes from Panthera uncia, assembly GCF_023721935.1. Taxonomy (NCBI): domain Eukaryota; kingdom Metazoa; phylum Chordata; class Mammalia; order Carnivora; family Felidae; genus Panthera; species Panthera uncia. The sequence goes on along the minus strand of NC_064816.1, from coordinate 6,167,496 downwards.
TAAGGTTTCCGCAGCTGTGGCTACCGTGGACAAAAGTGCCCTGTCTTTTACTTCCCCAGCTGAGACCGTGACCAGTGTCTCTGCTCCTGGAAGAGAAAACAGTCTGACTATCACCACAGCCTCCAGCCCTGACAGCAGGGTGACAGGTGGGGCTCCGGTGTCCTCATCTGACCCAGAGGGGGAGCTCAGAAGCACGGCTGCCGGTGGGAACTCTGAGCCCTCCAGGGCACCCCTCTCCAGCACCCCAACAGCCGCGTCACAGACCCAGGCAGGCTCCGTTCAGGACGCGAGCGAATCCCAGCACACACGCTGGACAGAGACAGATCCTGGGGGGTCCTCAAGCATTGTGGTAACCTCTGTCAGCCCTTCCCCCACTTCGGAAGTCGCTGCAAAGAGCAGCCCCTCCAAAGGAACTTCACCCCAAGAAACCTCGACAGACACACTCTTCACAGAAGCCACAGGCGGCCCAGCCACCGATCAGCTGACGGTCGCCAGTGGGGTGGGAAACAGCAGCACCAGGAGGAGTTGGACCACAGCCCACCTCCCCACAGAACATACGGCTTCATCTGAGACACTCACGGGTTTGACTCAGACCATGAGAAGTGCCCCAGTCACTCCAGCTGAGGTGGGGGCGGCTGGTAATCCAAGTACTCTGGGAGCCACACGCTTGCCCTCCAAGACGGTCTCTTCTACTTATCCCGAGACGTCATCTAGAGAGACTCCAGATTCTGGGGGGCAGAGGAGCCCAGGACTGCCTCGGTCCAACACGGAACATCACTTTGCCTCCCCTGAGCTTGGTTCTGAGGGAGACACCACGCTAACCCCCAGTGTTTCCCTGCTGTCACCTGCTTCAGATCTGGGTGATAAAGTGCCAGGCTCCAGCACATCCTCAGTGCAGACAGTTACCTCTTCCATGACCACGGGGATCCCAGGGAGCCCAGAGAGGACGGAGCCCAACTCAGCTGTCACATTTCCCATAACGGCAAGTAATCCAGTGGCAAGTGCTGGGAGGGTCAGAAGTGCCACCTCTGCCCTGGCCCGTCCATCTCCCTCAGGGGAAGAGACAGCAGGGAGCGTGCTCCCCCTCAGCACCTCCCCCGAGACCCCAGACCCGCCCAGCCTCCCCGCAGCCAGGACTTCGGCTTCAGAACCGTCGGGTGGCCCTGGAACCCTCAGCATCACCAGTGTGTCCGGAATGAAGACTTCATTTTCTCCATCCCCCTCCTCTGCCTCAGAAGAGACCAACACCCTTTTATTTACTACTGGAGAGGATTCAAAGAAACCTTTAAATCCATCTGTGTCTCCACCTGAGACCTCTGTTTCCAGAGACAAGACCACCTTGGCCTTCACCTCTGTGCCCACGCAAGCCCTCTCAGCCGTGGACTCCTGGGCTACACGCTCAGGTGAGTACCGCTCATCCCATATAGCGAATGCCTTCAGGACCACAAACAGCACCTCCGTTGCACAGTCAGCCAACGCCACTCTTCCTAAAACTTCTCGGTTGACGAGGACCCCTGCTTTTATTTCTGCAGCCGCCGTGTCACAGACCAACACTGCACTTCACAGCAATGCTTGGCCGGAGACCAGTCCCAAATTTGCAACAAGGTCGCCTCCGGCACGAAGCACTGTGTCAGCGACTGCCCCTCTTCTTTCTGCGGCCGGCGTGGTTCCTGGATTCAGTTCCCTAAAAACCAGCTCCGTGGAAGGAGTGTCTGTGTGGCAGCCTTCAACAGACAACCCAAGAGGTCCAGCCACCGTTCCTTCCGGACCTTCCACCAGGATGCAGCCCACAGAGAGAAATGGTGGGGAAAGGAAGTCGGGAACAACCCACCCGCCCATTGGAACCGCATCTCCACCTGAGACATCCACACATGCCTCCCTGGCCAAGGAAAGCCGTTGGGTCTCAACGAGTGCATCTCAGTCCACTGGTGCTTCCAGCTCAAGGACTGTACGAAGGACAAGCCACTTGGCTGGACCCTTGTCTGGGGCCCCCTATGATTTGTCCTCTGGGGGGCTTACAGTTTCTGGGGATGAAACCAGCCCACCTCTGGCTCCAGAAACAACTGCAGTTCACTCGCCTGATAACTCATCTTCATCTGCTGCTTCTGTTGCCCCAGTCCCAGTGGCCACCACATTTTTAGCCCAGAAGGTCACCGCAAGCACTGTAGCCGGCACAGCTGAGGCTAGCAAATGGGACATGCCCATATCTTCTAGGACTTCCTCATCACTTAGCAACTCCCCAGCCAGTGCAGACACAGGGAGGGGTGTCTCTGTTCCCCTGGCTACTCCATCGTCAGCCCCGTCAGTGGAGCCTTCAGAAGAGAGCGTCGCTACCTCTGGCACCCGCCCAGAACCAACAGACTCATCCAGCGTCCTCCTCAGAGAGGTGCAAACCAGTCCAGAGAGTCACATGCCCCTTGTCTCACCCTCGGTGAAGGCCACCGCGGCTGTATCAATAGCAAAAATGGAGACTGATGAAATCTCTTACTCTTCTGGGTCGCCACCTGTGATGTCACTTCCCGGAAAGATAGGCACCAGTGGTACCCGGGCCTCTGCCACATATATCCCCCCTCCGGATCCCATGGTGACACGTTCAGCTCAGGTCTCTTCATCCCATTTGGTGAAGGAGCTCAGAACCACAGACACTTATGCAAGAACAGAGTCCGCCAGCCCAGCTGCTCATGCTGGAAGTCCTCAAATCCCAAGGACACCCAGTCCCACTAGCCCAGACACGATGGCAGGGGCCAGCACAGACACAGCTGAACGCTTCACTGGATCCCAGGGCACAGATCTGGCAGAAAAATCCCCTGGATTCGGGACACGGTCAACCCTAGGACCAGTGTCTGTCGTCGCCTCTGCCTCCCCTCCCTCTGGAAGCAGCACGTTGGAACTGACCTCTGATGCCTCAGGTGAGTCCTTGACCCTGAGCACCAGTAACGAGAGCACAATCACTTCTTGGCTCCGGGCTCTCAGTACGTCTCTCCCCATGGTAACGTGGCTGAGTACCAGCTCAACAGAGGAAAGCGCCTTAAATGCTCCCGATGCTTCAAGTCCAAGTTCATCCAAGACATTTGCTACATTTACACCTTCTGTACCTTCCCATGAACTTGCAGATCCAGGGGTAGACACCACTGTTCTCCAAAATACAGATTCGACCCCCGTGGGCACGAGTGGGGACTTAACTCCTCCCACAGCCACAGCCTCCCACCAGCTCAGCATGAGTCCGTCCGCCTCGTTGATTCATTCACCCTCAGATACTACAACCGTAGCTATCACAGCCTCAGGGATGAGGGACAGCACCGATGTGTCCTCTTCCAGATTTCCAGGCCTCTCCAGCACAGAAGCCGGGCAGAGCTCATCTCGGCCCCTCCCCATTACCTCTCCATCAACAGAGCCCACATCCCCAGCAGCACTGACCACTTCAACACCCAAGAGAAGACTCACATCAGAGGCAACAAGACCAGCCGGCTCCGTGTCTCAAGACGAGACGAGCTCACCCCCAAGGCAGACTGCAGAGGTTCAGAGTCTTGCTGCCATGGTTAGCTCTGTGGAAACCAGCAGGGGGGTCGCTCAGATGTCTGACCGTGGAAAAACCACAGTCAATCTGAGAACAAGTTTAGTTGCCCAGTGGAATTCATCTCTGCCTTTAACACACAGCACTGTGGGGGTCCTGGCTTCGTCTGAGGCCACCACTCCTGAAAGGCAACGTGGCCCCTGGTCAGAATCATCAGTGACCACAGAGAGAGTTGGGCCAGAACCCTCTTCTTCAGTCTCCTCTGTGTCCCCTGAGGTGACCACTGCCTTGGACTCTGCCCCCACAATGCCGGAAACTGTGGGTTCCACCTCATCCGTCCCTAAGTTTAGGGAAATAACTACTGAGAAGGCATCAGCTTCCTCCCTGGCCTCTGTACTGCTGGGTGGAAGCTCTCCCCCATCTCCCCCAGAGGCCACATCTTCCGTGGGCACTGGGGAGGACACAGGGACAAGTCCACTCATGTCACGGGCCAGCTCATCTTCCAGAAGGGAAATCGACTCCTCTTCTTACTCATCCTCCAGCATCAGCCACAGTGCTGATTCTTTTGATCCATCCACCAGAGGAGTGACCGGGGCCTCTCCCCTAGACCCCACGGCCTCGAGCCGGATCTCCTCATTAGCACTTACTGACTTTCAGGCACAGACAAGCCAAACTTCTCCCAAGACTCTTTCCTCCTCAGGGCCAGAGCACACCAGCCTGGGAGAGGAGACTGGCCTGGCCAGGACCTCATCAGGAACATTTACCTCTTCTGAAGCCAAGGGAGAGCCCTCCTGGACATCTGTCTCTGTACCGTCAGAGGCTCCACCTGACAGAGGTGAGACTTCTGGGTCAGACCATCTGTTCCTGATCTGGATAGCTTGCCCCCATCCATGAGTAAGGACCTGCTCTTTCTGCCCTCTTGGAAATGGCTTTGTTCTTCTTGGTTTGGTCACTGAAGATGGTAAGAAATCTCCTCCCCTTTTTTTAACAGGATATTTGACTTGTCTTGCATCAGGATTCCGGCTTCAGGGAAATGTCCAATTGGCTAGGGGGCCACTAGAGCCCCTGGGTCTGGTTTTCTACCGGTAGTATGGGGTTGCCCTTCTATAGTGTGCAGTGTAGACTTCCTGATGAATCTCACATTTTTTAAAAACTTTTTTTTAATTGAGGTAAAATATACAGTTCAGTGGCATTAAGCACATTCACACTGTTGTGTAACCATCCCCATCATCCATCTCCAGAACTTTATCTTCCCCAACGGACACTTTATTCCCATTAAACACTAACTCCTCTTTTTCCCCTTCTCCTAGCATCTGAAATCACCATTCTACTTCTGTCTCTGTGAATCTGACTATTCTAGGTACCTTATATAAGTGGGATCATGTAATATTTGTCCTTTTGTGTCTGGCTTATTTCACTTGGCATAATGTTTTCAAGGGTCATCCATGTGGTAGCTCGTATCACAATTTCTTTCCTTTTTTAATGTTTATTATTATTTTTTTAAGGGAGACAGAGACAGAGCATGAGCAGGGGAGGGGCAGAGAGAGAAGGAGACACAGAATCTGAAGCAGACTCCAGGCTCTGAACTGTCAGCACAGAGCCCAGTGTGGGCCCTAAACTCATGAACTGTGAGATCATGACCTGAGCCGAAGTTGGCCGCTTAACCAACTGAGCCACCCAGGCGCCCCTCTTTCCTTTTTAAGGCTGAATAATAGTTCATTGTAGATATATAGTGCCTTTTGCTTATTCATACATAGATGGACATTTGGGCTGTCTCCATGTTTTGCCCATTGTGAATCAGGCTGCTGTGAACATTAGCGTACAAATATCTATTTGAGTCCTTTTGATTCTTTGGGGAAAAATACCTAGTAATGGAATTGCTACATAATATGGTAGAATACTAAATTCTTATGTTTAGATTTTGAAACTTCTTCTTGAGGTCACCTGTTCTCACCCAGATAAGAATCAGCCCATCATGACTAAGCTTCCCTAGGTATCTCTGATTGATGGTCCATCTCAATAAGACTAGTGGGAGGGCGCCTGGGTGGCTCAGTCGGTTAAGCGTCTGACTTTGGCTCAGGTCATGATCTCACAGTCTGTGAGTTTGAGCCCCGCATCAGGCTCTGTGCTGACAGCTTGGAGCCTGGAGCCTACTTCAGATTCTGTGTCTCCCTCTCTCTCTGACCCTCCCCCGTTCATGCTCTGTCTCTCTCTGTCTCAAAAGTAAATAAACATTAAAAAAAAATTAAAAAAAAAAAGAAGACTAGTGGGAATAGAAGTATGTGGCTTCTGTGTCTGTTTTGTCTCCCTGAGATGACTGATCACATCGTCTTGGTCATCACTGGTTATAAAACAAGCAGGTTCCTATCAGGAATCTGACAGCCTTTCCTGACACTATCTGGCATATGCCCTCCTCTATGTCCTATTAGGATATCTGACTTGAAGTCACCTGGACAGTCATCTGCCTCACTCTTTGACAAGCCCATTTTTTATGGACTAGACCAGCACTTTGATGTGATGTCCGTGATCCCAGACTTTATGTGGATTCTGTTGATTCTGGGACTAGAGAGAGAAGAGGCTCAATTATTGCCCATTAATATCTTATTTCATCGTGCTTGTTCACGGCACAATTCTCACGCAGAGCTGGTGTTCCAGTCCCCCAAATCTGTGTTCTCCTGTCTCTAGCCTTTGAATAACATTTCCTTATAAATAAATGTCTTTGTTTCCAAACTGGGCACATATTAGTTTTTCTCAGGTGCTTTCCTTCTAAACTGACCAGTATCCATCCAACCCACCTGTCTCTCCTACAGGCACTGATGGGACTGTGGTGTCCGTTACTCACTTCCCCACATATGAAAGTTCCTCATGGCTGAACAGTGACCCTTCAACACCTGTGACAGTGGTTGATTCTGCAGGTATGACAGCTGCTGCTAAACTTTGTCTCTCTAGGAACCATGTTTTCTATTCTCTGGTAAGTTGTGTTTCTGCTAGAACTAGCCTGAGATGTTGGTACCACCTGGATTTCTCCTAAAAAATGTAGATCTCTTGGCCCTATTTCTCCAATATGGGACTTAAATATCTCCAAGGACACAAGAGACCATTCAATGTTCAGGATGTTTCATTAGTAGATGGCTCTTACTGAAAGAGGTCCAGAGCTAGCATGATAAGGATTGGTCAGGGGTGGTTGATAGTTCCTGGAATGAGCCCTACATGAGAAAAAGCCACTATCTTGGAGGATGTGATACCATGAGCAAGTCAACTCTGTGTCCTGGAGGTTTTCCTGAAAAGGAAATGGTTCTCTCTTGTCAGGTAGAAGTGATAGAGGTTTAGAGACTGACCTATCATTTTATAATCTAATCTTCCCTGCCCTTAGATTCTCTTTAAAGGCCAAATAGGAGTTTCCAAAATAAGAAATAATAAGATAATATACATATTAAATTATGCCCTAAATCTTTAGAGATAATATCCAGTAATCCAGGGCTTCAGGCGGGGAAGCAGGGACCACAGGCACTTGGTAAATAAGGGTCAGATATGGGGAAGGAGCAGTAGATATAGAAAAGGAAGGACAGACTCTCCCCCATTGGCCAGAAACAGGATTTGTTAAATGTTCTCTCCGAGCAAACTCAAAGAGATCAATCTAATAATCATAGAAACCTTACCATAATCACTAATACTTCCTAAAATCATGAGTACATGTTTTAGCAATGGAGGGCTTGGAGGGACAACTACACTGTATCATGTCACAGCTTCTCCTGGTGGCCAGCAGATGACCACTATGTTTGCTGAGACTTTAGGAATGAGTCAGACTGCTGAAAACCCTGAACTGACAACTCTACATTTCCATTGCTTCTTCTGAGAAGCCAATCACACAGCCTGATGTAAATGGTCCCTTTCTCTGCCTGGCCCTGTATATACCTTGATCTTGACAACTAGTGCATATCCATCATCTGCAACTATTACCAGGTCAACTTCTCAGAGAGACACAAGTTCTCAGGAACTCATTCTGGAGCCCAAAACCAGCCCATCCATCTCAGTATAAGCCTTCTCTTCAGGGTCCAGGACAGGTAAGGTCAAGCATCTTTGGGTGGTCAGCAGCACAGGAGTGGTCATCATGTCCTTACCAGCACCAGTCCTTACCAGCACCAGTCCTTACCAGCATGGAAGGCAAGCAGAGCCCTCCCTCAACTCTTCCTACAGCATTCACAATGTCAGGGCATAAGTACCCAGTAGCAGTGACCCCTCCTGAAGGAAATCTGACTCTAAGTACAAGTTCCAAGGGACAGAACTTGAAGTCTCCTACACTAGAGATGACAGTGTAAACCATTTTCTGAAGTGAGACACCACTGACGACTGAGATGACGGGGTCACTCACTGGGTCTAGTGAAAACCAGATCGCTGGTGGGTGTGAGCACAGAAATTGGGAGGAGTTCTCCAAGTTGGATCAGTACCTCAGTGGAGACACTGGCTGCTTCTGAGACCACTACAGACACAGAGGGAATTCATCCTTTTACAGTTTTACTGGTAGACTCTGTCTGGGCAACCAGTTCTGGGGCTGGTCATGTTCTCCTGTTCCTACCCACTCAGAATCACACAATGTCACGCCACCAATGGTTACAGCCTTCATTCCAGAGGCAACCAACCTTTAGACTTCAGCCTCCATTCTTCCTAAAACTGCAAGGACTGGGGAAGAATCTGGTTCCTCACAGACTCTTGGACTGAGGGACACTGGTATTTCTCAGGATTCTAGCACAGCCACAGACACAAACGCATGATCTTTTCCCAAATGTTCAGTGATGCTACTACTGAAATCACTGGGACTTGAGTTTGCTTCCCAGTAAACTGTACCTATCCCAGGCTTTACTCAGTCAGTAGGTGACACTGGCATCCCCAGAAGAACCAACATCAACCGTTGTCTTGCCTCACATGGCTGATTCTTTACACATGACCTTCAACACACCAACAAGCCCATCTAGAACTGCAGCAAAGAGCACTCTTACTCTGGACACCACGACCACAGCCTCCTGGGAAGGAACCCCTCTGCTGAGACTCAGTTTTTCACTCTCAGAGATGACTACTCCTATGAGCAGAGGGCTAGAGGCTCCATCATAGACAAGACCTTCTTTTTTGGAGGTCTTGGAGGATCTGGAGAAAAGACCAAATCCCTGTCCCCTCTGGTACTTATTCTAAGCTCAACTTCAGCTTCTTATGTTTCTTCCAAGGCAGAGAAATCCAGAACCCCTAATTCTCCTTCACTTGCCTCTGGACTGACACTGTCTACATTATTCACGAACATTCAATTCCAGAAAACCACAGTTTTCCCAGGCACTGGCTCCCCAGAATATCCTTGGTGCCTGAGCATTACTGTGGGAGAATACAGGACCCTTAAGGTGATCTCTGTGGCCAGGCCACCAAAGGCCACCACATATGGTGCAGTTGTGACTCTAGCCACTGAGGAGAGCTCCTCTGATGTAGAGCCCAGCTCAGCTCCATGTGTTAATACCTGTATCCCATTTACAAGTAAGAACCTAGTTCCTGACTTCTCTTGCACTGGGCATTCTGAGATTTGGTGGATACTATTCAAAAAGGTAAAGAGAGGATTCCTGCTGAGAATGTCCATCTGGTTACACATATCTAGTAGGATCATTCTACTTTCTCTATGTAACTAGTGACGCTTTTAGCATCCTTGAGTCCAAATTCAGTTTCTTCCAGTCTGAGCCTACCTTTACCCTCCCCAGATGTGAAGTCTGCATGATGATAGTTATAAAAGAATGATAAAGGGAAATAAGAAGGTGCATAACCAAGACATATTATTTGCATATGTTTGCTAATCTGATATAACAATTCATGATATAATCCTTATTTTACTTATGGAGAGTCTAAAACATGGGAGAGAAAAATCAACCAATGGTGAATTCACATAGGTGCTAGAGACAGACTACTGCCAAATGCTTTTGCTTGAGGCCAATCAATTCAGCAGTCCCACCATCAACAGGAAACTCTTCTATAACTATGATGTAAGACACCTTATCAGTTTGATTTCATGCCAAGAGAGTCAGTCCTCACCATGTGCCTTCTCAGAGACAGATGAGGACATGCTGAGTCAGTGCCTAGTGAGAGCATTTCTTGTGTGTTCCCATCTTGAAGGAAAGCTAGGCTGACGCGTCAATCCTCTTTTCCTTCAGGTCCTCAGGAGCCTGTGACAACCACCACTGGGGAGCTGAGTGAGGGGACATATGGAGGCACCACGTGGTCAACGGGTGACTCCATGTCTCTGGTGACTGTAGGCAGCCTGGGTATGTATGATCCTCTGTGTACATTATGCTTAAGATTGGTCTTTGGACTAAAATAATTGATTTCCTGAGTCCCAGGTTCTGGTACATGATCAAAACTTTCTGCTGTTGTACCCAGAGGCTATTGGTAATATTTTAAGTGGAGATTTATTGACTTCTAATATGACTTACTTCTCCTTAGTAATTTATATGTTCAAGAGCCAATCATTTCAGCTTTAGGAACAGATATAATGTCTCTACAAAACAGCTGACCAATTGTGAAGGGCCTTCCTAATTCAGATACCATCACTAAGGTCAGGGATTGCCAAGAACAGGGACAGGTAGACCTGAGATGCCATTGGTTTATTCTATGGGACAATTCATAATTACAGAATGATTATAACGCTGTCCACTGTTACAATGTTCTGCAGGTGAGAGGAGGTGTCCATTTAAGGTGCTAGGTGGATGAATACAGCTGTCCTGATTCCTGAAAGCAATACTTTGACGTGTCTTTCTATGCTGGAAGGTGGAAAGGTTCTTCATTTCACCTAATTAGAAGTGAAAGAATAAGAAAATATATAGGAAGTAAGGTGCCTTAATCTACCTCTTCCCTTAACCTGTTAAAAACCAAGCCACAGAAATTTTCATTAGAATCACAGTTTTGAGGTCTAGGGGATAAAGACAGATATTAGACTAAAAGAGATTGATTGAGAAGGCTGAACCAAGGTGGAAAAATGGAGGGAGAGTTTTTCTCCACCAAAAGTTGGGAGAGTTTTTCTCTATTCCTGTGTAGAATCTTTACCCTCCACTAAGACATGAGATGTGGTATATAGGTCTGCATGGAGGCCACACTGATATAAAAACCTAAGATACCAGAGGGAACTCTGAGAGCCAGTAGACCAAGCTCATGTACCCAACATTAGGCACAGGGTTGGACAATATGATTCCTGCCATCTAGAGGAACATATTATGTGCAGATTTGTAAGGAGAGAGGAAGGAGAATCAAAATCAGAAGAGCCCCATTTTTACCTCCTTGCAAACTTCCTAACTGAAGAGCTGTTTCAGTCACAGGCCTGCCCACAAGAAGCCCAGGAACATCTGAAGATATCCTAAATCCAAGCTCCAAGGAGCCCAGCAGCAGCCACAAGACCAGGATCACTGTGGGAACTTCTCTTAGGGAGACTCCAAAAGAGACTGCTCCTGTGGATACCACAGTGGGACTGGCTACCCTTCAGTCCCTGAACACAGGGAGTGTCAGCACCAAACTCCTTCCCTTGCCCACAGGAAATGCGATGACAGCAGAATCATCCACAGAAATGGCAGTAGTTACAAATAACATCTCACACTCCACACATCCAGCTGAGGCCTGGGCTAGTACTTATTCTGGGACACCAGAAGGGACAAGCCAGTCAAGAGGAACAATGTCCTCTTTCCACCCAGAATCAACTTTTGTAGGTGCCACAGGGAAGGTTCAGCAAGTCAGCTCAGGCTTGACTTCAAAGACAACTGAAATGGACTTGTCCACACGGTTTGGCTCCACCGAGGGGACTGCAGTGGGCACTCATTTCCCCTTGAGCACATCTTCCACTGGTATTCAAGACTCTGCAACAAGTTTAGTTATCTCCAAGGTAGCCACAGGCTCAGTGGCAGATAAATCTGAACTTAAAACCATGCCGTGGGTCAGCACCGTGGTCATTCCTTCCACTGCCTTCAGTACAAAGGCAATGGCAGTTGAACGACAGACAGGTGGATCTGTGGGGAAGGCTTATTCATCTGGCCCGTGGCCAAAGCAGATACCTGTGAGTGACCCAATGTCAAGTGCCTCCCCTGTGAAGCCAGACACAGCTACCACCACCCTCACAACCCACATTCCTCCAACAGGACCTTGGACTTCTGACAGGTCAGAAGGCTCAGCCACTATCAGCCTCACCAGTATGGCAAAAGAGACAACTGGTTCCTCTATATCTGCTACTTCCCCTTTGGTGGGGCCCAATTCTGAGTCCATCACTGGACTGGAGACCACTGAAATGGCATCTCCACCTGGGGTCCCTTCTGTGACATCATATCCGACAGAACTAACAAGCAAGGGTGGGGCTCTCCCTGTGGTGATCATCACCTCCAGCCCCAGGGGAGCAAGGTCAGTTTCAACCATAATGACTAGCCCAGAGAGGAAGTCCAGGGCCACAGGCAGCACCCAAGCACCAGGGACCTCTCCATGGACTGTCACAGACACAGCTGTCCAGTCACATGTCACTGGTTTGCCCAAAGTCAGTTCTACAGGGAGGACACTTTCCTCCTCAGCAGTGGCTACTGGAACAGCTGAACAACAAACAAGTGTATCTGTGGGTGCGGCTTATTCATCTGCTATCACACGGTCAGACAAGACAACTGGGAGTGATCTGATTCATGGTGCATCTCTAGAAGCCACAGACACATTGCATCTCACCTCCAGAGAACAAACCACATCGGCAACTCTGACCTTTAAAAGCCAAGCCATCACCAGCCCTACCAATGATGCTTCAGGAGGAAAAATGAACTCTTCACCATCTGGTGTATTTCCTTCAATGGGGTCTAAGACGCTGGTGGCCGTCACAAGTGTAATGACTAGTGAGGCTGCCTCTATGACTGAGCAACTGTCACAGACCTCATTTCCTGCAGAAGCAAGCATGATGAGTACGACCACAGCCCCCCCTCCACGTGTCATCACCACTATCACCACTATGGGAACCAACCCAGTCCTGACTACCACGTCCAACCCAGAGAGGAGAGAGAGCACCATGGACAGCACCCTGGCTACAGAGACCAGCACATCTGCCATGGAGCATCCTTCCACCTGGTCATCCACAACTGCTTCTGCCCCAACATCAGGCTCCTGGGCTATGAAAGACATAACTTCAATTTTGAAAGTCACAGGTTCTCCCAAAACAACTTCTGCAATGGGCACAACTTCATCCTTAGCATTAAGCACGGAATCAGGCTCTTTATCTACTCCCCATGGCATTATGACTGTTACTGGAACCAGCCCAGCCAGCCCATCTTCTCATGCTTCAGCTGAGGATATGAGGTCCACAAATATGAGAACATTGATTCCTTCAGACACAACTGCATCTATGCCCATTTCAACTTCTGGTATCGAGAAGATGAACACCTCACTTCCTGACATTGTAGACACAAGTTGGACTACCAGTAAAAGAAATACGGAAGTTCTGCCTGATTCAATGGCTTTCACTGACCATCCAAATACAAACACTGACCCCAATATCCTCCTATCCGTTTCACTGCCTGATTCTCTGCCCACACATGACTGGACTACTGGGAAACCTGTGTCACCAGCCACAACCACTACCTCCACTCCTCAAGGGGACACAACTCAAAAATTCAATGTAATGAACACGATCAGACCAACTACCTCATACATACCATTCTTTACAAGGGGAACAGGTATAGCCCCTTCGCTAGGTTACACTCCTACAAATGAAGAGAGAAGAACAGAGAAATACACCAATGACAAAATATCTACCCCAACACTTCCTCAGTCCATGAGGTCATCAGATACCACCAGGGGCCGTATAATGAAAGTTGTGACAAATGGTGAAAAACTAACCATGAGTGAACAGAATGGTACTACTAGGACTACATCTGAGGGCACACTAGCCTTGGGTACCTCAGCCATAGCATCAAGGGCAGAGATGCACTCGGCTGCGACTCAGGGTTCTAGACACTCAGAGACGACCACTAGCATGGACAGACATTCAGAGGATATGTCACACCCAAGCCCTTCCTCTGAGCAGGACATCAGCTCTCCATCTTCCCTGGTGCCTTTATCTTCCATGACCTCATCCTCTACAGTGTCCCCCACACTGCCAACTAGTAATCCTCCTTCTCTTGCACCTGTCACATCACCTCTCACCCATGGCCTGCTGAGAACCCACAGCACTTGGGACACAAGCTTGGAAGGTGCGATCAGTTCACCCTCAGGTCTGAGTAAAACCTCAGTAGATATTCAGGCCTCATCTGAAGACTCTACTGATACAGAGGCCACTCAACTTCCCCAAAACACAGCAGTGCCCTACGTAGGGACCCTCAGTTCTGCATGGGAATCTAACCCCTTGGCCCCAGCAGGCTTACAGCCAGCCACGGGCACATCTCAAGTCAAGACCTCCTCCATTGGTGGGGATGCCATGGCTTCCACAAAAGGGTCGGGCCTCTCTGGAACCACGGAGACTGAGACACCATCAAAGATGTCCCTGGCCCTGGACCCATGGGAAACCAACACGTTCCAGCACACCAGCTCAGCCACGGAGGAAATCACTGTCCCTTCCAAGGTGTCCACTGGTACTAATACTGAGGCCACCAGGACAGACGTCATGTTCTTTAGCAGGGCATCCACCCCGGGCCCTGTTCAGCACACAATGTCACCAGACTTCCCCACAGAATTCCACACCAGGCTCTCTCTTTCCCCCGTCATGACAGAATCTGAACCTATAACCATGGACACTATAAACATTCCCTTAGAGACTATACCGCAAGGAACCTTAGTCTGGGATATATCAGCCACAGCATCAGGGGCACAGACACACTCAGCCATGACTCAGGGTTCTCCACGACCAGAGATGACCACTAGCGGGGACAGAGGTCCTGAAGATGAGTCACCCGCCAGCTCTTACTCTGAGCAGGACATCAGCTCTCCATCTTCCCAGGTGCCTTCTTTACAAGTTATGTCCTTGACTTCTGCAGTATCCCCCACACTGCCAGCCAGTAGTTTTTTTCCTTCAGACTCTGTCACCGCACCTCTCACCACTGGCCAGCCGAGGACCCACATCACATGGGGTACAAGCTCAGAAGGTGTGAACAGTTCACCCTCAGGTCTGAGTCAGGCCTCACTCGATGTATGGGCCCCATCTGAAGTCTCTACCACTACAGAAGCTATTCACCCTTCTGAAAACACAGCAGTGACCCACATGGGGACCCTCAGTACTGCATGGGAAGCCC